>NW_019525477.1:738283-838283 GCF_002814215.2 Seriola lalandi dorsalis | reverse complement strand
CTGAATTAAAATCCAAACATCACTGGATTCGACTGAAGAAACACAGTTGAATCATCAATGCATCTTGGGTGTATTTCCATACATCTACATGGCTTTTTGCTCTAACTAATTAGAACCTGATCATCCACGAGGCAGGTTAATGTGTGGTGTGAACTCATCGCCGTCTGCACATCTTACCCCAATGTCAAGCAGTGGTTTTAGTGATGAAAGATGAGGGTCTGATAGAGCCGGTTGATCAGCTGACTTTGATCTGAAGGAGTTGGGAGTTGTGTGGTCTGACGGTATCTGCCTCATAATAGCAGTATGTGGTGTCCCATAGAATGTTAAAGCTATTAATATAGCACCTAGAAAGCACATGGTGCATTAACCAGAGCCAGCATAGAGAGGACAAGCATAATGATGATATGTTCTTGTTTCACTAAGAGCTGGGGGTTTACAATGTTTTTCAAATGAATGTTTAACTCTATCTGTGCCTATCCATCCATCCCTCCCTCTCTTCCAGTGGCATTGTCATACTGTCTTTTGTGTTGTCCTTGTGTATTAAAAGGAAGAAATTATCTTTTTGAAATGTGTATGTACACCTGAAGTCTCTGTTTAAACACCCATTCATATATCTACTGCATTGGGAGATTGTTGTTTTGTATGGTTGAGCAATTGATGAAATTTCAGTAATCGTGTTGTGAGAAGATCGATGCCACTGTCAGCCACTGGAGAGGCTTCAGGAAAATACTATTCTTATCCAAAACACAGTGTGGCAGAAACAATCAATTTTATTTTTTTTTCACTCAGAATGACCAAGGTGCTGGTCAGTCTCTCATACACTTACCTGCATCTTGTGGAATCCATGACACGAAGAACTGAGGCTGTTTTAGGAGCGAAGCGAGGGATCTCCCCAGTATTAGTATGGCGTTCGGAATAAAGCGGTCGCTGAGTCAAACAATTAATATTATAACAATTATCGCTGTGATAAGTGACAATTAAAGGCACTGCACAGCCACAATTCTAGCTAATTGGACCTCTAGTCAGGTTAGAATTAGGTGCAGTTATGAAAGGAATTACGTATGTCATCAAACTTTATGAGCAAATAACATTGATAACAGGTGCAAACTAACAAGCACAGTAAATGCCCACAGAGTCCTGAGCAGACATCCAATTAGGCAACATAAATTAAACTGGTCGTAAATGACTTTAACAACGTGCAGTCCGCCATGAACAGCCAAAGAGGAGCTTCTGACACAGTGTGTTTAGAACAACAGAGAAGAACTGTGACTTTTGTGTTGTAGTGGTAATAATAATAATAATACTCCAGGTTATTTCTTTAAATCAGAGGTAACTGAAAGTAATCAGTTATATTTGCATGAACTCGTGCGGTGCTGCAGCCTTCCTGCCTGGAAGATAATCTGCATTAACGACATGTTTAATTGAGAAAGAGCTACTAAAACGATAAGCCTGCTCTATGGGACTGCATAATTAACCCCAAATTGTGCCAAAACACGTGTGCAGGAGACTGTGGTCGTGTGTGTGTGCTCATCACACCGAGGGACACGCACACACACACACACACACACACACACACGTAGACACACACAAACATCTGACATTCTAAAAATAACGCTCCGTCATGCGCCTACAACAGTTGTTATTAATTATGAAGTCATGGAGAGTAGTCTTATCATCTATGAATGTCCCTTTTCTCTCTGCCCTCAGAATTAATAAAATCATTGGACTTAATGACGCTTGTCCCATTAAAGCTGCTGTAAGGTTGCAAAGGATTGGATATCTGGTGTGTGTGTGTGTGTGTGTGTGTGTGTGTGTGTGTGTGTGCTGGTTTAAATTGCGTTGCTTCTGGGGACTGAAAAGTCAAATACTCAATAGTCCCTTTAACCATATTAAAACAAGGTTTGGTGTATGTGTGTGTTTCAGAAAGTAAATATTTCATCAGAGTGTACAGCAGTCGGAACCCCTCACCCACTTACATCATCAAAATGTCTAACCACTGACAATACAAGCGTGACAGTGTTAACGGCACTGTCATTATCTGACAGCTGCTGTTGCTGTGAACGTTTTCGTGCCGCTGGGATGAAAATTTAACACCTATTTTTCCTTTTAAATGCAATGAGATGTTTTGAAAACTAACTACAGATTCCCTCAGGGAATACATTTGGTGTCTTTGGAGTGTGTCACCTTTTGTCCAACATAATGGTTTAAAATCATTGCATAGCACTGAATTTAGATCTTTAAAGTTAAAGACAGCAGTGATTTAACTCATGGGTGGAGACAAACGGCCCATGTAAATAATACTATTAATGATATTGTGCACGATGGCTCCCTGTGACAATCCTATAGAGCTGAGCTGGCGAGTCCTAAAACCCACAAAAGTCAGTGGGTTTTTTTGAATGGGTTTTTGGTCAGATGACTGAAATAAGGTCTGTGGTTTAGGTCAGCTGTCAAGCACAAGACATTTTCATGTTTTATTATTAGTTGTTTGTAGGGTCAGTGTAAATATCTGAAGATCCTGGGTAACAAATTTCATCATCTCTGCTCCAAGTTTGTTTTTTGACATTTTTTGTAAAGCTGACATTAGGATTTCTTTACATGGTCAGCTGCACAACCAGCAGATATGGATTAACATTAGAGTTCATTTTGAGTTGCTTCTGGTCACCTGGCAAATGTTCTGTTAGTCCAGTACTGATTTTCCTTTTTGTTCCGTTTTGGTCTTTACCAGCTGCTGAGAGGTGCTGCTGTAGTGTACTGTGGATTATATCTTGCAATGTTAGTGTAAGGAAGTGAAAAAAATTCCTGCATCTGCCCTTTCAACTAGATTGGCGACAAATTTTCCCTGGTAAATAGTAATAATGGTTATGGTCTGTTACAATTGTTAGTTGACGCTAATTTGAAGCATATTGTGCACGACAGTTAATACATTGGCATTTAAAGTCAGCAGTTTACAAGAGTGCCATCATATGAGGGGGTTTGATGACTTACAAGCACAATCTCTTCTGGCATTCTTATCAAATAGTATACTGCACTCACAAAGTAAACAAGCACACACACATGCATACATTTATCCAGACCAAACACACGTGCACATAGAAAAACACAGAATTTCTCTTGAACCAGAAAGAAGCAATAAAACATAAAAGTCTTCAAATCTCCAGTGAGAGATGAGTATTTAACGGAGTGAAGCCTCAGTGACAACAAAGGGGAAATACCCTGAGGACAGCTGAGTAATAAGGAACATTTCTTCTATTGCTCTGTGCCTCCTCTTCTGATGCTCATGCAAAGTATCAATTCTGTGACATGAGTAGTTTAAGTGCTGTCAGTCTGTCGCACTTTTCTCTCCACCGCGCGCCACTGCAGTAGAGCCATTAGATGATTGACTGACAGATTCAATCTTCAGGTCTTCAATTACAGTCTCTCTCATCCTACTTCAAGTCTTTGATTACTATTGTTGCTGTCCTCTATCCCTGCTCATTCTCCACTTGCTGCTCCTTTACTCCTCTGTTCCTTTCTTCTCCAATCTAACTTACACTTTCCCTTAAAGTGGAACTAAAAATATGAATTGAATAAAATGCAAATTTTTACATATTTTGCCAATTCATGTTCTGCATTTCAGCAAACGGGTGAGCTGTCTCTTTACACCATTCAACATTTTTGAGGACCCGCTGTGCTGTTAGGTTTCTATTCCACTTGCAAAGAGAAAGCTAGCAAGCTAGGCTAACTGCCTACCCCTTTCTAAATGGAAGCTTTTTAGCCTAGCTTGCTAATGTTAGGACTGGTTCCCATTGTATTTCAACCTTCGTAAATTGTTAGAAAAGGGTTTACACCTCAAGTGTTTGCACATTTGAACCCCCCAATAATTATCATCCAGTAAAATGTTTTCCTTGACTTAACTTTCTGTAAATAACTGTTATTATGCATCCATAACTATAATAAATATACTTACTTTGATTAAAATAGGCACAATTTACCTATTTTACTGCTTATGCTGAGAACAGGCAAATATTTTAGCAGACCATGAATAAAATAATTCCCAAAATCAAAACCGTTTGTATTTTGTAAGTGTTAAAATAAGCAATTATCGTTACATCTCTTGTGTTATGCGTTAAAATTGACCAACTCTACTCATAAAGTTGGAATAAAATATTTTTTCCTTTTTCCATTTATTTCATTTCACCTGGGTAATTGGAACACATAATGTAATCATTGCACCTGGTCAAAAGTGATTACTGATGCATTTAAATAGGAATAAACAGAGGATTGCGTCTGAAAACAAAATTATTCCAAATTTATGGGCAACAGTATATTTGCATATTCCATGTATAGCGGTTCTTTGCATCAAAAAGCCGCCCAGATTTTGATGGCAATTCACGCTTTTAAAAGTAAGAGCATGCATTCTCTTCTCTCTGTCTTCTATGAGCTGGGTTTTTTTTTTTCAAATAATGGGTAACAAGTAATGTGCACTATGTTAACGGTTGTAAGATACAACAAGTGACAGCACCCTGGTTAAGGTCTTTGATAGTAAAGCTATTGGTGTTGATAGGTGTTTTTGTCTAGAAATAGCGTATTGTAATTCTACTATACATTGTTAATATGTAGGCTAAGTCACTGATAGCTACTAATCGGCATCTGTTGCCATAGTGATAGCAAACATTCATGTTGGAGGCTGAGGGAACATTGTAAATAGATCACATTTCTTACCCATCCAACTATTCCTTGCCACTGAGTTTGTTGTTAATTATTCAGTCCAGATGTTTACATCATAATTGGTATTTATGTTTAATCAGTTGGCAGTTATCTTCATTAGTCCTGTACCGTCACTGGTTCATCCAACTCATCCCTTTTATTTTTCATTTATTCTTTCTGAATAAACATCTTTCTTCAGTTATAAATGCCTTTTAATGGCTAATTTAAATAGCATCATAAATCTACGCCTGCAGGCACAGGGCCACCAGATACATGTGTGCAGCATCTGTGCATTTCCATATTCTTCTCTCTGTATTTGCATGGCAGTGTATGCACTTGCGTTTGTGTTACTTTCTTATAGATAGAGAATTTTTTTTTGTTGATAATAAATCAAAGTCAACAACATTGAAAACTTCCCAAGTAGAACAAAAGAGAATAGAGTTCAGCCAGGTCTAGCAGAGGAGAATAACTTTGTATGGATGCAGTTGTATAACACAATCAGAGTATTTAGCATTTTGCTGACTCACGCTTTGTCCTGCCTTAAAAGCAGCACAAAAAACACTTCAACCAATTCTGCTCTGCAAAAACACCATCCCAAACCATTTACTGTGGCCTGCTATTCAGACTTGATATCTGTGAGAAAATTCAGCATGATGCACAACATGTAGGAAAGAAACATGGTTTAAGCATGTTGTATAATGCTCAGTATAATATTTCTCTTAAATCTAGAATTGAGTTTCAAACTTTTACTTGTACCTAAACAACTGATGAAATCAACAACTGGAATGACATTACATTTAAAAATGACTTTGTGTGCAAATGCTAGTGTGTCCATCTGAAACAGCGCTGAAACATTAGCAGCAGCATAAGCTACATATTAACCCTGCGTTGCAATATTAAAATGTTTTCCTAAAAATGTACTAAAATGTAAAAGAAAACCCTTTAATTTCTGCATCAGAGGCCTCCTATAACAACATGTGGAAGGTGATTTTTTTCTACGTCTGGATTTTACAGGGTTAAAGTCCATTCTGAACACTGTGATTCCTCAGTCAGTGTTCTTCTGTTACTCGGTTGCTTCTCTCTCTCTTTCCCATTTTTCTTTTCAGTCTCGCTCTCCGTCTCTTCCTGGCTGTAAAGACATCATCTGTAAACGTGAGAGACAGTCATGCAGCACTTCAGGAGACAAATGTACATGAGAGCGATAGTGTGTGCTAAGTATGTGTGTTTAGTCATGTTAACACTGCAACAGACAGATAAACCTTCTCACTCTCGAGTTCATTATAATGACAAACGGCTGTGAGAGTAACATGATTTTGTGAATGTGAACTCATACACAAACATGCCACATCTGCCGCTGTTTATTTGTAACTCAAGTGATGACAAAAGAAAATAATTTGGGTCTGTGATTACTGTGAACACTGACACACTGATATCAACACATAATTGGATAACAAGATAATTAAATACACACATCACACAGGAGATGTACGGATGAACATTTGGTATCAGTAGACTAAAGTTTTATTCTGATTAAACAATAATACTATTCAAAGAAAGCTACACTTTACTAACTATACTTTAATGAAAGTGAAATTTTAATGATCTCAGGATTAAATATAAAACTTAGATCCCTTTTATTCATTTAGTTTTTTCTAACTAAAAGAATGTCACAGTGGTTAGACCAAACATCCTTCTGCCTCACAATTATCTCAAGCATTTCTCAGGACAGTCCCAAGCGCTCCTCAGCATGCTGGGAAATGTAGTCAGATCCCAGCAGGTGCCTACTACCTCCCACCTCTGCATGGAGATTGATTTACCATCACTCCAGAGACACTGATATTGAGTACCTGAGGCCCTTAATGATTAAAAGATGTATATTTCAGATTAAATGACAGTTTTTTTTGTCATGTTAGATGTTATGTTTTAACCAAAAATGTAACTATTCAAAGAGTATGTAAAGAACATTAATTGTGTGAGAACATTATCTTAATGTTATGCATTAATAGATTCTGTGTCATGGAATGAATGATGGATGGGTGGATTCCTGCTGCGGTGATTATTACTTTACTGTAACATCTTGATTGCTGCAGGTCATTGTTCAAACCTAGAAGAAAATTCAAATGCTTCTGAGCTGTTATATGAAAATATAGCCCCCACCTTGGGTCAAACACACAGGTAGGCTAGTGTATATTTACTTATGTTTCTCAATTAGATCTCACTGTAGGGTTGCTATATGTATTCGAATGGAATTGCTGCTCATTGGATTTTCTCAGGGGTGTGAAACATAGACTGTATAAAAAAAAAGGTGGAGGTAGCCGCTGTGACGTCACCCACAGGTTTCTGAAAAGCAGTTTTGAAGCTCAGAGTGGGCTGCTCTGCTGTCGCCGTCTTGGCAGAGCCTGACTCCATCTTACTCCCAGTTAATGCAAAAATGGGTGAAGAGGTGGGGCGTGTGCAGCTGAGACTTCTGTGAATGCCAATTTGTGGTAAGCATATGCTCACCTACCTGTCAGTGGATGTTGCTGCGGTGCGATGAGTACCGCTCCATAGGTTTGGATACGTCACCTGCTTGTTAAACAGGGGATTCCTCTGCAGGTTATGCCACACATCCTCAGACCACCCACCTTCAAATATTACCTTTAGTTTGGGATTTCATTTTGATGTAACTGTGCGAACTGTGGTGCATTTGCAGCCATTTTGCAAACAGTTTGTCGTCATGTCTGTTTTTCTTTTCACCAAGTGGGAGATAGTATCGGTGGTAAGTCAGAGGCTGACGTGAAGGTGTTTTGCCACTTTGCTGCTTATAAGTTCATGGTTTAAACAATATGAGGGCAATGTGACAGGACAAAACTTAATTTGCAATGTTGCATGATCAGATTATTTTTCACCGTGTTACTTCTTGGTGGAAGCAGACCTTTACTCTCAGTTTGGTTTGCGTAGCTTCACCCACCTCTAACCTGAATAGAGGTCCAAACAGCCAGAACAAGAAAAATCCTGTATTTTTACAGAACCTTAGGGAACTGCCTCTAGCCACTTTTGAAGAAAAAAAAAACAGTCTAGTCTCTAATCCATCAGCCAGACTGTGTCCAAATCAAACAACAGATAAAAAAGAAGGAATGGAGGGATCACAGGATGTGGGAAAAGCTTAATGATGGCATCAACTTTTAATTAAGCAGTCGAAATTATAATCGAAGGGAAAAAGCAATTGTTAAGTGAAAATACTCAGCCATTAGTGCCACTTAATTTCTGCTTCTTGAATGTAACATAAATGTGGAGACAAAGGAGAGAGAAACTGAGAGGGGAACATAAGCCTGATGCAGCATGGGACTTTTTTTGTAAGGTTAAAGAGCCTGATGGCTGTGTGTGTGTTAGCATGTGGTTGGTGTATTATTGGTCAACCGTAGTTAGAAAAGCAGTGAAACACACATAACATATGATCGTCGCATCTTTTATTAGGATGTGTGTTTAATTAGTGTCTGAGTGTGTCTATAATTATGTACTTTTTTCAGTTATGTAAGTGTGCTCGAGCTTAATCTCCTCACAGCTGACTACACTTTGGCCTTGAATATACATTTGTATTATATGTTGACTTTATGTTTTCTGTATATCTTAATGTGCCAGCTCACCCAACACACACACACACACACACACACACACACACACACACACACAGGCTTTGCTTCAAGTGATTTATCAGTGATGACAACATGGCTCCCAGTCGCTTCTCAAATGTCCCTTTCTGTCACCGGAACATTGTGTAGTGTAGCATGAAGCGTGTGTACATGCAGCGTATATGTGTGTGTGTCTGACAGCATGTATGTTTTGAAGCGAATCTGCATGCATGTGTGAGTCTAAAAGGTTTTATTTTTATGGGCAAATATCTTGATGCTGGCACACACGCAGCCGTTAATAGCTTTATGTTACAGTATCAGTTCAGTGTTTGCGTGTTTGTGTGCGCTCTGTTGTTTTTAGCTTCTGAAAGCATATGAAAAGTGACAACTGTGAGGTTACCACTGGGTAACACTTCCCTATGCAAAGCCACACAGAGGATTCTCTCAGCTTTAAATCAACATTTCTCCCACTGTTTTACTTTCATGTTTTTTTTTTTCTCTCACACTTTCATATCCTCAGTTCCCCCTCCTCACTCCTGGCCTCCTGGTGAGTGTATTCTGCACTGGCTTTTTCCCACTGTATACTGTATGTGTTGGATGTGGGATTTTCAGACTATGAGGATGGACAGGAGAGTGTGCAGTGGTATAACATCTGATTACTGTGAGGGCTGATATTGGTTTATGGCTTATGGACTCCAGCGAGGATGTTGATACTGAGATCTACAAGAGTTTTTCCAAACTGGAAGCTCTTCAATACAGAACTTTCACAGTTCACAATGTAGAGTAGACCGCAAAACCACATACGCCTCTGTGCAATGTAACTGAAATGAAAACGAAATGATTCAAAATTGTACCATCTTACAATAGTTGTAGTAATAGTAATTTTTAAGTCATAGTGTGGGGTATTTAATCTTATGTATAATTTAAAACCCCCAAAAAAACATATAGAACAACTTCAGTGCAACAAAAGTGAGTTTATCTGTGACCACTGCAACAAATTTGATAACACTTTGATCACACATTGTGATTTCCAGTTGAAGCTGATCACATGAACAAGGTTATTAAAGAACCTGTGAACACCACAGCTTCCTCAGCTGTGGCCTGTGTTGCGTGTAATGCAACATGGCTCCACATGGTGAGGAAATGTCCGAACAAGTGAGAAACCAGATTGTGAGACTTCATAAAGACGGGAGAGGGTACAAGAGCGTCAGGTGGCCACTGAACATGAGCCGAAAACACAGTTGCAGCAGTGGTTAGGACATACAGAGCCATACTACCAATAACAAAAGGGTCAGTGGCTGTCTTTGAATAATGAGGCCAGCACAATTTGCTCTTTACGTAACGTTGCATTGAAAAACAGACAGGTCAGAAGTCAACCTCTATGGACGGCGTCCAAGAAAAGAAACCACTGCTCACAGATCAGCCCAGACCAGATTAAACTTGGCCAAAGAACATGAAAAGGGGTGAATTTGTGAGTTATGGCCAAAAATGTCACAGTGACCTTTGACCACCAAAATCTAACCAGTTCATCCTTGAGTCCAAATGAATGTTTGTGCCAAATATAAAGAAGTTCCCTGAAGGTGTTTTGGAGATATTGTATTCACAAGAGAGGGATGGATGCACATACACATGTCTGGACGGATGGACAACCCGAACACATAATGCCTCTGGCTCTGAGGCAAAAAAAAGTACGTCCCCTGACTTGAATCTAACAGAACACTTCTGGAGTATTTTGAATCAGAAGGTTGAGCAACAAAACCCTCCAGCTACGAGCAGCTGAGAAGAATCCTCTATGAACAACGGCAGAAAATCTCTCCACAGATTTGTACAAGTGTACGTAAAGGGTAAATAAAAGCAATGAAGTTAGTAAAGTAACAAAGGGGTATACTGACTTTTGCTGCAGCTGGCTCTTAAATATGGACCTTTCATTATCATGTTTTGATGGGATTTGGGATATTTTAAGATAAATCTGCAGGCTGGACTCTGACACCCTGCTATGTGAAGCAGACTGAACCGAGTACAATAGCTGAGTGGTCCTTCTGGTACTTCTAAAAATACACTTTAAGATAGACTTCATGAAATCACTTGGTGGGCTTAACAGAATACTGAAAATGCACCAAATGTACAATTCCTTTTATGACCCACTGGGTTTGGAATACACATACAATAATATACTGAGTCTTCATGTTACAGTGTGCCTTTACATTGCCAAACAGACCTAATTCAGAGAGGTACCACATGCAACACATCTGTAGACACACATTTGACAAGAGTGTAATCATCTGTGACTGGCAATTAGATCTCACTCACATATTTGTTAGACCCCAAAATCAGTTTGCAAAATAAACCTAAAAAAGCTTGTGATTGAAGATTTGTGATAATACACAAATTATTTTACTGAAACTTTAGCTTGTATCCGCAATCTCATCCTTTCAGTCTCTACCCAAAGCTCAGTGAGCATATGAAATGAGTATAAGGTATTTCATAATGTATATGTAAACAGAAAAACCTGAGGCCTAAGATCAATGACTGACCTTGCGGTTGTATCCTCTGATCTGCCGCCTGGTATTTTTACATTTTGTTTTGTGTGCAAATACTAATTGTGTGTGTTTGTGTCACAATCACAAGCGTCCAATCACAAGCGGACAGCTCTAAATTCGGGTATGAACGCACCCAGGACGCAATGAAGACGCATTTGAGATCCCATCACTCAGACCACATTCAGAGGTGGTCTGGGCCACATGTGTCCACGTTCTTTTATCAGTGTGACCATAAATGTGTCCTGGGCCACACACTCTACTGACGTCCTCTGCCACAGTCTGATTAGCCCCAACACAGATTCATAATGAAGTGAAAATATTTAACCATTTCAAATGTATCAAGCCTTATTTCAGTGTGGAGCTGTGAGCAGCGCATTGATTTGCTCAGCCCCTCTGTGCCCCTCTCTCTCTCTCTCTCTCTCTTTCTCTCTCTCTCTCTCTCACTCACACACACACACTCACACACACCCACACACACACAGAAGCGACTTGACAACGGCCCCATCTGTCATAGTCCGACTGGTTAAAAACACCAACGCGTACCTGTTTATTTGCATATAAAGTGGGGGAAGTGAGATCCGATCACAAGTGGTCACTCGAGACGCATTTTTAAAGCCAGATGTGAACAGACATACTTTGAGCTGTCCACATGTAATTGGATCACTGAAGACACATGTTAATACCAGGTCTGAACAGGGCCTTTGATAGCCTATTCAAAACAGCTGTGCGACTACATCTGGCTGTACTATTGAATTGGGCCAAATGCATTATTGAACTCAAACCCTGATGAATGACCTGCCTCAGTTAACATGGATCCTCATTAGTGTGATTAGTGCACGTGTGTGTGTATTTTAACCTTGTGACTTCCATTTGTCTACCTGTCTTTTTCTGTTTTCTGTCTTTATCTGTTACTAACATACTTTCTTCTATTTAGTTTTTCCGGCTGTACGTGTTAACACGCGGTTTAATGTTTGACAGTCAATTCGTGTAAAATTTAAGGGAGATTTGGCTTTCTGTCTTGAAAAACCTTTCATCTATAAGAGTTGTGATACTACTACAAGGGATCCTACTTGTAGTCTTTACAACCACATAACTTCCGCCTGAGATTAAAGCTTTCTGACAAAGCGTATCAGGAAATGCCATTCACTTTGCATTACTTTGCTTTTCAGTTGCACTCGTTCTAATGGCTCCAGGTATTCCTTACCTTAAAATAAGTGTTATTAGACTGCAGCTAATTTGGCAGCCTTCAGATCAAGCACTAATCTGACAGCTGCTAACTGGATCATAAACTGTCTTACCACAGCTCAGTGAAAACACACAGCTAGACAAGAAGTTCTGCTACAAATGTGTAAGGAATTATTTAGAGGGCAAATTAGAGATACCACAGAAAAGTTCGGGAAAAGGGGTCCAGGTCAAGATGATCTTGGCTGTTAGAAAAACATCACCTGCACTGAAGCATCAGAGCAGTTGGTTATTTGCTCTGGCAGCACGTTGGCCCAGAGATGACTCATCTGCTCAACTGAGGAAACTCATGAAATTGATTTTGATCAGGTTAGAAACCTGACAGAATGTAGAGAGCGCTATGTAGTACAAACCCTCAGAGCACAACAAACTTGTGTGTTGTGGCATTTTTACTCAGTGACTAACAAATTGCTTTCTGCAAACTGGCTACATCTCTTCCATTAACCTTCCAGTGTCGTTTTATTAAATCTAATCAGGAACACGGAGATCCATCCTTCCCGTTGCAGGAACAACTGGTCGAAAATGATTCTATTCTCTCTAATAAGGAATATATGCACTACCATAGACTGATAACAGATTTACTCACACACACATAATGCAAACTGGCTGTATTCATTTTTTGAGCCCAGATTATTAAGAAATCCTAGCTTACTCATGGATCAATATTATATGTGTGTGTGTTGTACTTGCTTAATGATTCATAATTCATACTGCATGTTCATGCTCTGAAGGGGATGAAAAATCACTGACTACACAGGTAATGTTAAAAGCACCTGACCTCCCATAGAGAAATAAATCCAATCTGAATGAGGTTTAAAAGGAGCTATTTGTAACTTTTCTCTGCCGCTGAAGGTGGTGCCAGGAGCAAGTGGTGGTGTTGGTAACTTGACAAGAGCTTCAGCCATGTGTTGTGTACAAGACAACAGGTTATAATACACTCTCTGAGCAGCGCTACATCTTCAGGGCAGGTCAGAGGATACAGTGACTGGAAAGCCATGAGACATGCTGGCACCAGCTGGCTAGCATGCTAACTTCAGTAAAAAAACAAAAAAAAAATAGCTCCTTTAATCTAGGAAACCCTCAGGAGGGAGGAGGAGCTTGTTAACTGTTCCATTAAGCAGCTCAATGGTTCTGTGGTTGTAATGGAAAAGTAACTAAAACATATTTTAGTCATGGGTACGTATACTGTGTTTGAGTGTTTCTTATTTCTTTGATCACGATGGTCACTTGGTCACTCGGGACAGAGCCTGATTACACATCTATGGTGAAACGGGTGAAATCTCACACTCAACTATGAAGTAAAACCTGCACTACAGGTACAGTATTCCTGGAGTGACTAAAAGTCTGCAGAGCACCCGCTGGTTTTTCTTCTGTGTGACCGAAATTAGGACTATTATTTCACTTGTAATATAGGACACGACAGCAGTGCAACCAATGTGTTTATGTCCAGTCAGTTACAGTGAATATGTATATGCAGTATGTGTCACTGAAAATCAAAAGACTGCTGAGCTTTTATTCAACTTCTTCAATGTTGTCTTTGCTATTAAAAACCACAACAAGCAGCACAAGCCGACCAATCACATTGCTTGTGTTCTCCATATGGTATCGCTATTATTGTTAGTATCAGCAACATGTACTTTTTTAAACAGGTACATATTGGAAGTAACTTGGCGTACAGTGTAGCAATAGTGGCAATGTGTATACACACACTGTAGCTACACCACACCCTCTTAACAAAATATAAATCCAGGGTTAGGTTTGCTTTGCTTTATAGCTCAGCTCTGTCTTCACCACCATGGATAGATAAAAATCTTGGCCTCGCAATCTTTGTGTTATATCCGAGCTTCTATACTTGTGCAGCTACCCATTACATCACCAAGGAAGCTATCATTTGTGGTCTTGGATCAATGTGACAATCATTTTTTCAATGCTCAGACATCGAAGCACAGCTAGATTCACACAGACAACCCAATAACAACAGATACACAAAGACACATGCTAGAGTGCACATATGAACACATAATGTAGACTTTGTCAGGAGCCTGACAACTGAAGACATGAGTGTTTTTTGGATGGACGTTCATGTAGATTAAAAAATATAATTTATTTTCGAGACAACTTTGAACAGACCGAGGTTTCAAAGGGCAGCTGTGAAGATTTGGAGAGCATGTGTGAACTGGCACAGTCATTGTGTTCTATTCTGTTATCTAATCAGGGTTTTGCTGTACTCACACAGGCCTGCTCACCCAACAAACACTTGATCCACTTAGAGAAAAGAAGAATCTTATTTGAAATGAACAGCAGATAAATGAATGTTTTAAATGCACCCCAACACTCTATTGCATTAAAACACCCACGTAAGCAGACCTCTAATTTAGATCCTTTGCTGTTTTAAATTGCAGACTTCTTTGGTGGCAGGTTATATAATTAACATTAATGGCTTATGCTACTTGCCAAAAGGCCAGAATGAAACTTTTGGCTTTTGTCTGGTTAATGCAGTCTCTGCAAGCTGCTGTCTTCTCTCTGCCAGTGATCATTTGTGAGGGAAAAGAAGCATCTCATCGCAACATCACTGGTGAGACTGTACAATAGGTATATGTATATAGTAGTTCCCAGTTGACTCAAAGGACACCAGGACTATGAAGTAGGTAATGATGAGTTACTAGAGAACTGACTGGGAGATGCTGTTTTAATTACTCATGAGATAATAGGTACTAGTTCAATTTTCTTTAAGATGCGTTCAAATTTTTTAAATAACAGAATACACTCTTTAAGGAGCATTTTGTTATTTTTGTAAATGTGTTGAAAATATTGAACAAGCATTAAGTCTGAAGATGCACAAGGACCTGTTAAAGACTGAAATTGCATAGCGTGTTCATTAAGGCTGAAGAACAGTCTCATTTTGGTGACCATGCCAACGGGTTAGAGCGGAGACACTGCCCGCATGACGCATGTGTCTCGCACCTTATGGCTGTGTTGCGGCGTCTCACCTTTTTTTCACATGTGATGCACACAGCTCACCAGGAAAAACAGACAGGAAAAAGACCTCTTGATCGATAATCAATAGGCACGTGCCTGGGATAAGGCATGGACCAGAGCCATGACTCGAAGCTTGCCTGCTGACATCATTTCCATACACTCTACTCTCTAAATATCACATTTTATACTGTTGTTAACACATTTGAACTCCACTAGGGAGAAATCACTGACAGTTAAGACAAGCAATAGCAATCGAACAAAGATGATGTTTGAATTACATCCTAACTTGATTCATCCATGATTGCTGGGGAAGGGAAAAGGGGTTTGGGTGGAGGATGGGACAGATTTGTGAGACACAGTTGTGGATAAAAGCCTGACATGTGGGGAATTGTTGAGTCACAGCAAACCTCTGACTGCCTGCAAAGTTTCTTTGAATTACATCAGTGGCGCAGAACATTACTGAATAGACTGTGTGAAAAGATTGGACATCACACTGCTGGCTTCCACACCTTTGTGGAATCCAGCATGGTAGCGGTAGAGGCAATACACATGGTGTGAGGTTGTTTTTTTTTGGATCTACCATTTACTCGTCAAAAGTGCTGAGAAGGAGCCCAGAATGGGCTGGAGGCTGGCTCATGGATGGATGGCAACACTCAACAGATGGAAAGGATTAGAGTCTTGCAGGTAGTGTCAATAAAGGAAGCGGAGAGTGATTAAACAGTCATTTTACTGTAGCAATATATTCAATGTCACAATGTTCTTTTTCTAAGATATACAGAAATGTCTTTTTGCTTGTTGACAAAATTCAAATTTGATCTATATATCACCATTGTACTTGTTTGTCAGCATTAATGAGCAATCATAGCGAGATAAAAATATCCTTTTTTGCCAAGAAAATAAAGGAGAGGATTTTAGGCAAAGATGAAGACATAAAGACACAATGGCAGATACTGAACAACAATAAATTGCACTTAAAGCAGCAGCAATGATTCAATAGAATTTTCACTTTGTAAAGATGTAGCAAACTTTTTTGCAAATAGTTGGCTATTTACATTTTCAGCAGACACAAAGCATTCATTTAGAGTTGTATTTCTGTGCACCTGATTAATATAACACATGACACACTCTCCTTTTAGCTCTGTCTTGGTTTCCACCAATTCTACGAGAAATACCTAGCTCTTTAGCAGCTAAATGCTTCACTATGTTCAAAAACTAGTTGCGAATCTTGATAATTTAGATCGCCTGTCACTTGGTGCTGGTCCAGTAATGAATAATGGGTTTATCAAAACTCAACAACAGCTGTTTGCTGCTAAAAATGAGCTTAAAGGGCAGTGAGAATTAACCAAAACATTAAAGTTAGAAGCCGTCAAACCAAAACTTTGAGCTGAAAGATACTAAAAAGCTTCGTACAGCTGAAGGGAACTGCAGAGTTCTTCTGGGTTCTTTTGGGTTGTTAGTATGAGCAGCCCTTCTACATTGCACATTTGTCATTTGATCCATTTTTAATATATATATATATATACTCAAAGAAACAAGTACAGCTGTAAAGTGATCAATCATGTGTGCTGTAAATCAGAACTTACCTAAAAATCAAAAGCCAAAAAGGTGGAACCCACACTGGCCCAGTGAAAGCCCATTGCGGCCAAATTACAGTATATTATCAATAATCTGCTCAGCTCTGTCCTACTCATCTGTGTGTCCAAAAGTCCCTGAACAACAATCCTTCAGTATATAAGGGGCAGATAACCCATTGTGTTGCCTAAATGGATGTTTTAAACTTATTTGGTCAGTCTTACTGTGACAACAAAGCCTGAAGTGCTCATACCTGAGGCAATAATTAAAGTACAATCTGAGCTTAACTGCACTGAACCCCCTTTGCTCAAGCTGCATCAAACCAAGCTCGACAGAGATTAAAAACTCTGCTTATGAGTAAGACTGCACTTTCTATGGAGAAGTATTATCATCATGCAATTCACACATGGACACATGCAGGCTAATTGCCTATAATGGTGATGTCGGCAGGTTTTTTGTCTCCAAGGCAACCATACACACAGCAGAGTATTTGTCACACATGGAGACTTGATTATAGCCTTTAAATTAAACTGGAGGGATAGAAATCCATCCTCCCTCAGTGGGCTGCTTTATCACTTGAATAAGGTCTTTTTCCCCCCGTCGACATCCATTCTTTATTTCTTACTTCCTTATCCCTCTCACTTTATTTTCCTCTTTTCTTTTCCTTTCTATCTTTGCCTTCCCTCTCGACTTTATGCCCATTGAGTTCTATCGATATCTAATACCAAATTGGGTTTGAAATAGTCCGGCAAGACTAGATTTAATTTTAAGATAAACACAATGAAAACAGTTCTGCTGACTTGATGGTGGAGTGAGCACACCTAACCCCATTTTACTACACACCGACCGATTGGTGCAGAGTGGAGCTGAAACTTCTTCGTCTGACTGGGTGTCGGGCACGACGAGAAGCTGTCATTATTGGTTCGCTATTGGCTACAGGATGTGGTGGTTTCACTGTACTTCTGGTTGACAGTTAATCAGAGAGGTGTGTCCACTTGTCGCAGCTGGTTTCTCTGCAGAGGACAGAATCTTTCTTAAGATTATACCCAAGGAGTCATCACCAGTAGAGAGAGGTCCCTGCGCCCAGCTGAGGACTGGAGTTACTCTGGACAGAACTCCTATGTGAACATATAAACTTAGACGAAGATACACAAGAAGAAATATTACAGAATACACACACACGCACACACACACACACACACACACACACACACAACCATTTAACCACTTGCTTTAATTGCTGTGTAGCACTTATGCAATAGCTCATAATTTACTGCTTATATACTAGCACTAAAATACTTGAGGTTGTGTTTAGGGACATTAAAGAGTAATCAGTTCTGCAGTCTGCTCTCACTAATATGATTTCAGCTCATAAAGACATAAGGAAGGATGATTCATCCCAACATCAACACATTTAGTGGTTTTAAAATCATAATCGGTGCCAATATTCAGTGTCTGAATTGTTTTCGCATCAGAACATTAACTTTTTGAAATTCAAAATACTGACCAAAACCTTTCCTCGGATCACAGGGTAATGATCGTACTTTGTTGAGCGAATGTTTCGTCGCAAAGTTTTTGCAAATCATCTTTGCCTACTGTGACTTCTGCTTAAACTTTTGAATGAGCCAAACTTTACCCAGTTTAAGACACAAAAGGGAGACAAAGTAAGACAGACAGAGATAGAAAGGAAAAGTGACAGTAAGGGGGGGGGGGGGGGGGGGGGGGGGGGACTGACGCAGAGATATCTTTAGCTTGGACAGACTACACTCAGTTTCACTTGTCTCCTGCATCCTGAATCCGTTCCCCTTTGGTTTTTCTCACGAGAGCTGACAAGTGGAAACAAAAGAGAGGCACTGACAGCAACACAGCAGGGCGCCCGGATATGAGACCATGCAGCAAATGTATGGGGATATATCATTCTCTAAGACCCTTAAGCTTGTCATAATGTAACTCAATAGAAGTTAAACTTTTGCAGTTCCAAATGAGAGATAATAGACGCCCACGCAAGGTTTATATTGGGTTTAAATCAAGTATGAAGTAAAATTTGAGATTCTCTAAACTTTGTAGAATTAAACTGCCGAACTAGAGTTGAAGCTGTCAAGGTTGTTGGTAACAGCAGAGGCAGCTCAAAGACAGACTTAAGACGTGATGTTGCTTTAATAGATGAAATAAGGTTTACAGGCGGACAGGTTGACAAGCAGGCAGGTGGGTAGACAGGCAGACAGGTAAGCAAGTAGGTACCACAGAGGAAAACACACTGGAAGATCAACAGATCAACTGACAAGGAGCTGGTGACAATGGCAGGTTTAAACAGTGGCCGGGGTGATGAGGTAACTGGGAACAGGCATGTGAGTGGGCAGGGAAGCTCAGGTGATTGAAGATAAGAAAACAGGTGAGCAGGTGGATATGGACACAGGAGAAAAAAAACAAAAAAACCCGGGGACATCTGGTGGGCGGATGGAAAATGGCAGGCCTGGGGAGATGAAGGCTCAAACACGGCCATGGAGAAGTAAGCAGGGGCTGGAGACTGGGGCCAGAGTGGAACTGAGGAGCAGATTGTGACAGAAACTTGTTTTTCTGTAGTTTTTCCTACCTCGGGTCATGAGCTCCTTCTCACTCAGGGATTGGGATTCGATAATAACATCTTGCACTATTTCCGTCTGGCAGCTCAGAAGTAACAGGGCGTGACCTTTTATGGCATTAAACTCTCATTGAGAATATCTTAACCAAATAAAAAGAAAAAAAAAAGCATGAAGTCCCTCAACTGTTCACACATGAAAGGGATTGATTGAGAGGAAGAGAGACAGAGGGAGACATTTCAAAATGGATTCAGTAGAGTTGGTAAATTGATGGATTTTGTCGAGCTCAGTGGGACCAATAGGACCGCAGCAGCAGAGGTCCATGTTGTACTGAAGTCGGACCAAAGCATACACTGACACTAATTGGATATAGTGGGTGTGCCAGGATACACAACTGGGGCCTATATGTGTGTGTGTGTGTGTGTGTGTGTGTGTGTGTGTGTGTGTGTCTGACTGTGTTTTTGTCTATGGTTGTCACTGGGGTTCATATTGGGACAGCATTTAATAGCCTTTTTCCTTCATTGATTTGGAATAAAATAAAAATACAATTGATCCCATGCCATGGTCTTTGTACTGTGTGTGTGTGTGTGTGTGTGTGTGTGTCAGAGACAGAGAGGAAGAGATTTATGAAATAAAGGGGCTGAGTCTTCAAGACAATATGAGTAATTCTGAACCTCTGAGTCTCATCTGTGTGATTAATGCTCGCTATCAGCCCTTTAGCTGTTCGCTTTCAAAAGCTGAAGAACTATTTACTTTCCCAAAGATTATGTTTATGGCCTTGCTACTTTGCATGGCAATTCAAAACAATTAGCAGTGACAGTAAAGGGGAGACGGAGGGAAAGGTGAGGATACTTTGCCACAAAGGCTGCGTGGCAGTACATGAGGTCTCGATCGGGCATTTAGTGTGTGTAATGCTGCGTTCGTGGCATCTTCAGAAGATGGCTGTTTAGTCTGACTTCCTTACAACTACATACAACTGTGTACTTCAGGGTTCAAATGGTGACCCTGTAGAAGTGTATACATTGATGCCATATCTGGCTTGTGAGATGCGTCTCTTCTACCATGTTGCAGTATGGTTCTGCTCAGCTCAGCTAGCAGAAACAAATACGACACCAATACAATATTTTACTGTAAACTCTGTTTCATGTTTCAGCTTTTGACTTCATATTCAAGAAGACTAAGTGTTTTGTGTGCCCAACTTAAAGCAGTTAATTGCAATTTTTGCTATTGCTAAATAGCCAATATTTAAGGTGGGTGACGAGGGCAAACGCGCCGCAACGGCCCCAAACACCAACAGGAGAAGCAAGCTGCAAATTCATAAACGATGCAGATTGAAGAACATGCAAAAATACAGCACAAATGCAACAATGGGTACGAGCTGCAAATGAAAAAACGTGATGCAGGAAACTAAAACAAAGACAAACATGCAGCAAATACAAAAAACCACACAAACCCACAAAAACAAATACAGCAGAAGAAACGCTCCAGGCCTCTAGGGGGAGGGCCAAGTGGATCACCTTGACCATAAGCGTACCCTATACAGAAGATGACGCATTACTGGGAGCACCAATGGTGGTCGTGATTGCTTCTTTATGTCACACAATACAACACTAGACACAATATGAATTCACGCCTGATTTTGCTGCTCGTTTTTATCTGCTATCTTAATATCTGATTAATCCAGTACAGGATCATATCAGTCTCATAATAAAGTAATAAAAAGGTATGATAATAATAGTAATAATATTATTAAGCAAAGACATACAAGTTTTATTTCAGTTCAAACTTTTAATTCAAAGTTTCACATGTAAGTCCCTCTAAACTCCTGTGGCTGGAAAGCGACGCTGACAGTGCTGCAGCAGTGAAACCAGAACCGACAGAGAAGAGAGATCTGTGTTGCCAGATCTCTCTTCTTCAAGAGTGTGTTGCCGAGACAGAGACAGGTCTTGAATAAAATTCATTTTCTCCTGATTTGTCGGTCTGAAAAAAGATCTGTGGCTTTAGAAAAATGGATTCAATAGGAGAAACAAGCTGCAAATCTCTGGTCTCCGGTCTGGTCTCTCGGGTCGAAGCTCAAGCTTATGGTCAAGGTGTTCCGCTTAGCCCTCCCTTAGAGGCCTGGAGCACTTTCATTGTGTTGTCTAAATGTGCAACGCTTTTTCTGTTGCATTTGTTTTATGGGGTTTGTGTGTTTTTGCTGTTGCAGCGTTTCTGTATCTGCAGCGTTTTTGCTGTGAATGTTTTTGTTTTGGTTTTCTGCAGCACGATGTTTCATTTGCAGCACGTTCCCGGTGTTTTTGATTCTGCATCGTTTATGAACTTACAGTTTGTTTCTCCTGTCGGAAGTGTTTTGGCCTGTTGCAGTGCGTTTGCCCTTGTCGGCCAAGGTAAGTATTACCATTAACAGCTGTTTTTTTTACCAGTCTAGAAGAACCATTGCGAGTTCATAATTAAACTTCATTCCTTTACTTACCAAGAGCTGTCTCCAGTGATGCACAGCAACGCTAAGGTTAACTGTTGTCACCGTCACGACTTTACCTCTATTAAAGTTAGCACACTAATCAGCGATCTCGTCATGTTCCAGTAGCGACTCACTCCAATCTGTCCGGAAAAATGTAGCACTTCTCAGAGGGCGTATTAGAACCTCTTGTCTTGTAAATGCAATGATCTTGTCGAGGGATGTTCAGCAGCAGAGAAAACTTACAAATGGCCCCTTTAATCATAAAATTCAAAGACTAAAATAGACTACATAAAATACAAAAGTATACAAACATAATACAAACAGAGACAGGCCGGTAGAACACCAGATGTCTCTGTAAAGGCAAGATGTAGCACCACGGATGACATGAAAATAACTTTTAAAATTGGGAATCCAAGGTTTTTTGTGAGAATCTTACATTACTCCAACAGATGAAATGAGAATGAAGGGAGAAAGAGAAGGGGGCAGGAGGTTGGAAAGAGAAGGGAGAGCGGAAAGTTTGTGATGTCTGCCTCCAGGCTGAGGACGAGAGAGGACAGGCTCTGACGGCATTAATCAGACAGAGAAGGGGGAGACAGGGTTTGTGAGAGGGCACAGAAAGAGAGAGCAAAAGGATGGAGGAAGAGAAGTATGGGGGATAGAAAAAAAAAGAGACCCACTCGAAATCTCTCAGGACCTTGGTGATTATTTATCTTGTGTTCCCACTCCAATGAATAACATGGGCTAAATGTCTCTATGTAATGGAAGAGACTGGAGGATCAGGGACCTAGGGGTGTTGAGAGGGAGAACAACGAAGTATCAAAAAGAAAGCAGTTCCACACAGGTACAGATACGAGAGGAGTAATAGACGGTGGGAAAGAGATGCAAAAGGTAAGCTAATGAAAGAGGAATAGGGGTTGAGTGAAGTGCTGTGGGGGTGGAAGGAGAGGAGGAGGTATAAGGCGAAGACATGCATTTAACTCATTGTAATGAGATCCTGGAAGGGCGTGTGGGATGATATCTGTGAGTTACATCCTGGATGGTGACTCATTCTGAGACAGAGTGACAGAGAATATCTGCAACTTTCCTCACCTTAAACTTTCTGACACTCGCCTGAGAAATGACTGAGCTTCTGAAATGCAGAAATACTTCAGCAGTCTGTACTGCCTACATGTTTTCTATGAAATGACATAACACACTTCACTGTACTTTTGTTTCTTTAAGAGTAATCTTTTAGACTCATTGGACTTTCCAGTGTCTGCAGTTTCTAACCATTCTACCTGTGCAGTGTGGAAAGGCCACTATCAGGATGTGATTCCAAAGTAGTTATATACCAATACCAATCAACCATTTATCAATTGTTTTTGTAAATTACCCTGGTTCCTTTTTTCTCTTCTTTTCTTTTATTTTTTTTTACAGTAAGCTTCCTCTGAGTTGTACTAAAAGAAAGAAGACTCACTGTATACTGATGTGTCTTTTTGCTGCAACATATGAATGATAAACTGTATGCAGCATGCATGGAAATAAATAATGAACATTAGCTTTTAGCTAGCCAGGAACACACGCGACACGTGCCGTGCGCGTGGCGGCTGCGGAACATCTTACTTTTCATTTCTGTGCACATGATAACAGGTTATAGTAGACACGCTGCCTGCACGATACACGTGTCTTCAACGTCTTGCCTATTTTTCACACGTGATGCACCTCTGTAGAAACAGACAGTGAAAAGACCTGTTCATGTCATATTCACATCATAGCAGCAACATTACATAAAACTGACACCTTTCTCTATAGTTGTCTCTGTCTAGGCAGAATCTAAATATGACAGGCATGAAAAAATACAAATATATTTTTTAACCATTTTAGCAGCTACATGCAGACTTAATGACATTTTCTCTCAAAAGTAAATCAAAAAATGTATTTATAATGAAAAGAAATACAAAAATTGAGTCGCCTGCAAATTCTGTGTAGAGAGATAGAACTGGCAGTAGCAGCAACGCAGCAGAGACAGGCAGTGTGAACTCGTGTGCTTCTCAGCAGGTCAGCGACAGCAGCCGCCACGCTCACGCCATGGCGAAATGGCTTCACAACAGCTGTCTAATGCCACTTATTTTACTCTCAGTTTTTCTAGTGGCAGCTGTTCTCATAGCACCATTAGCTGATGCAATTGTAATGTTATGAATTATAAATACTTCAAAAGCAGATCATTCTTAGCCACATTATCTCAAATCAAGCACTATTGTAATGCATGGGAATAAATTGCAATGTCAGATTTGTGGATATTTCTCACTTTCCCCCCCAATGGTGTGAAAAACTCACTGCTGCTGTTACACTGTGCTGCTCTGTCTTGTCTGCCCGTGAGCTGCCAGTGTACTCGCAGTGATGTTATCGCTTATGAATTTGTTTTCATAAGTGATAGTCCAGTATAGGTGCAGCAGAGCATTTTGTATGATGACGACGAGCCTGTCGCACTCGAGCCTTCAACTAACCAGTGGCCTCACAAAAAAGAAAATAAATTAAAGCTCATGTCTCGGGTCATCATCAAAATATGTTGCCTCTGATTTGGGAAATATGTAATATATAAATGTGACTTTTAGAGCCGGGGTTGGCCGCTCCACACCTGCATTTCTTCTTTGCTTCAATTCGTTACCTCCATTTGAACATGATTAACACGTTCCCACTTTAGTTCCTGTGGTTCCTTAGTACCTGGAACTACCTGGTCAAGAAGGGACATTACTCCAACAGAAAGTAAAAGACATGTCCAGTTAACTCTCACAGAAGTTTTCTTATTTAAATTAACAGGAAAAGAAGATTTTTTTTTTTATTATGAGGAGCAGTCTCTCATATGCCGTTAAGAAATACTGAAGATAAAGGCCCCATTATTAATGTGTGAACTATGGGTTCTGCCAGAATTTGGAGCCAAGCGAAGTGAAAGCCAATTTAGTCCAAGGCTGGTTAAGTGGGAGCAGCTAGAAATTGGTCTGTGATTTAAGTGGCCTTTGTTCTCCGCTCTCTGCTCGTCTGCCCAGTGGACATGAATGAAATGAAGGAATGAAAGAAAGGCAGGATCCAGCCCTCCCAGCTTGAACAAGTCATGTGTCAGCAATCTCTCCAATTACCAGCCTCTGCGAGCACAAGGGGGAGGGGGGGGGGACTGCATCCCACACAGAGACACAACACCTAAACAGCCTCTATTCCTACATCAAATGGATCTAGTTGAGTTGCAGAAAGGAGAACAACATGATACAATTATCAAAGTTTTGCGGGGGCACTCCTGCTGCACTGTTATTAAGCTTTTTACTCTGCTATGACATGCTGTGTGGTCAAACAGTACTTGCACCTTAATTATAAAGCTTTACCTAAAACTGTGTGCTCCAGATCTTATCCCTCTAATATTATTGTCCTGCCTGTTGTGGTACCAGTTCTGAGCTCCGAGCTGTCTGATTCAGCAAGACCCTAAAAACATATCTGTTCAGTTCTGTCGTGGCTGTTAGGGGGCATAAATCCCCAGCTGGGCCACTATTTGATCTATTTACTGATCAACCTGTACTGTTGTGCTGATTTACTTCCTGGCCTAAGGTTTTCTGCATGTCAGCTGGTTTCTGAAAATTTCGTTAATCATAATTTCATTCAGAAATCTGTATGGTGTGAACACAATATAAACTAAATCAATAAAAAAGGTCCTAATAGACACAAGGTTATAAGACTAGAGAACCTATAGAATAGGTAATAATACAGGACAGTGCCATAGCAGGGGAAAAATCCCAAATGAATTTACCGTTAATCAAATAACTAGCAACATATATTTTTGGGGTCTCCAGGCCGTTGTCTGCTTTGCCCTGTTGGTGATCTTTCGTCTTGTGCTGTGAACCATGACAGGTAACGTTCTGCAGTACGAGACTAGCCAGAACTGAGATGTCAAGAATATCTTTAACTGTTTGGTTAGTGTTGAACAAAATGCACTACAGCAACTATATATTGAAACTGTCCTAAGAAAAAATAACATAATCAGGCATTTAAGCAAATATTCCAAAACAGCATAAATGTAAGTGTTCATAATGGAGCACAGGGAAGTTGAAGTTGTTATGGAGCGGGAAGAGGTTGGGGGTGTCGCTTCGATTTTCATACACAGTCTCAACAAAATGTTTTTTTAGACAGATCATCTATCGCCACAGTTCACTAAAGTAGACTCCACTGAACGTCATCGCATCATGCAACAATCAGAAAGACAGAGAAAAATAATCGGTTTGCTTTGGAATGCTCTTAAATCAGGCGCATTAAGAGGCGTTATATGCAATAAAAACTAATAATGTAGATAACGCAATGGCATGCCACTTCCATAACTGTCATAATAGCAACGACAGCCTTTTGAAAGTGCATGGTATTGAAGTTGTGGAGCAGTCTTATCAGAGGTGGAGTTCATATTAATAAATGACTTCAGAGAGAGACTTATCGGATTTTTAAATTTGATGCTTTGGTGTATCCACGCCTTAATGAGGAAATACGTTTCAGGCCGATGCAGACACACACCGAGTGAGGTAGTCAGTTTTTAGTATCTTTGTGCCTGGCATTTTATAATGATGACTGGACTGCCTGTTATCAGATGAAGTTAGATGTTGACAGTCTGAACTGTATCAGCTGTCATGACGTCTGTTTGGTTCACCCACTGATCTGTAGTGTTCAGTGATACGTGCAACAACCGGACTGATTTTCTCCATCTCTTTACACCAAGGGTGACCGCAAAGCTGGAAAACACTCAACAAAAACCACTTCTTTCTGTAGGCAGAGGTGAGTACAACAGGTGTGTGTGTGCGTGTGCATGTGTGTGTATCTCTGTGTTTCCGTTTATGGTCCTCCTTCCAAGAATTGCTTGCAGAAGCACAGCCTCATCCTTTGGTGTTTTATCTGTGTTTTCAGGTTGCAGGCAGAACTGCAGTTTCCATAAACTTTACCACTGACACGAGTGGACAATCTGCTGACTTCTTTTTCTGGCCTGCAGAAAACATTTATGGTTAACATCTTGGATGAAGCATTTTTAAATTGTAAAATTCTACATTATCCACTATCAGCTTACTGTATATACATGCAGCATTTGGAGGTACTGCCATGTGTTTTTTTTTCAAACAAACAATCAATACAGTACCATACTCGCTAAGCTAAGCAATCTATGCTTGCTGAGCTAACCTCAGTTAGCTCACACAGAGCATGACCATTAAAAGATTGTTTATGAGGAAACCTGTCAGCGCTCTGTATTTTTTTCCTATTAATTACAGATAATAATTCAACATTATCTAACAGTCACTTACCTCTGCATCTCCTGCTGCACTGTGGCTGGTCATGCAGGTCTGCTGCTGGTGGGCCCAGTGGCAGCAGGCTGAGCAGCGGTGTGTGGAGGTGCATGAGCTGTGCTGTCCCTCTCGCTCTCTGCAGACTCAATCTTTGTTGTGTTCTGGTGATTTTGAGAGATGTGGGTGTTGCATGTAATTGGAAGCATTTGAAAGCTAGAAGTGTGTAAAATTTACAAGACAGCGTGTTTACAAATAACACAGATTCACCCTTGCACAAGTTTTTGTGAAAATGTATTATAGATGATATAGACAGGCCATAAAATATACAGGCAGGCGACAAATTACAAAACAAGCATAAAGTGATTCTCAGTCTCTGAACTCTACTGGAGGGAGGACCACTGTTCTTCCTAAAGCTATTACCTCTCATTCCTAAAACAGAATATTTGCACTTGCAATTTAGAATTTGAGAAGGAGTTTGCAACTCCTAAAGCATATTTTCTCTGTGACCTGAAATTTACTGATACACATGTATGACAACTACTTCATACAACTACAAATTCTACTGTCTCAGGTGCTCAGTTGTTTTGCCCCAGAAATGCATTCGTAGCTACTACTACCTCTTAACACGAGTTTAGTTTTCACACGTCTGCGCGCATAATGATGCTATATCATAACTGATCTCAGAACGGTCCAAGCTGAGACAAGGACAGCTTGACAAGCACACTGTGGCTTTCGCTAGTCACCCATCAACGATCCCAGGACACTAACCTCCAAGAATTGCTGCCGTCAACTCCGTTTGACAAGCTCCAGTCTTTGTCAATGGGACACTGTCATGCCTATGAAGAAGACAGAAATGACAGTTACAACATGATGTTGTGCATCACCTTTATGAGACAGAATGCTGTTCTGAGATCAGCTATAAGGAGAGATATTGCTTACACTTCAGTATCCTTCTAATTGATGTCTACTTTTAGCTTTAACTGGACAAACACAGCTTGCTTTGCTTGCCACTGTTGCACAGTCATGAGAGTGGTACCAGTCTTTTCGTCTAGCGTGTCAAGAAAGGGAGTCAACACTCAAAATGTTTAATTATTGCTAAAACATTTAAATTTAGATCTACGTATTTTCTTGGAATAAATGCATTTTAAAAAAAAAAAAAAGGCTCTTGTACTGTGGCATTCTGAATGCACTTTTAGTTTGTTTGAGAAGGATGCTATTTCAATTTTTAGATAATACCTCATATAGCACTTCTTCCTATTGAGGAAACTGATTTAAGAACACCTTCTGTGATCTAAGTAAGGCCTCTGGGGTCATTTGACGTATGAGGAAGATACCAAATCCACATGTAATGTTTACTGGAGTCGACCCCAGGAAGAGTAGTTGCTACCTTGGTCGTGGCTAATGGGGATCCAAATAAATAAATAAATACACAGTGAATTGATCTCTCCGAGCCGGATGTGCGTTGTAACCAGCAAGTGCACACAAGTGCTGTGTTTTTCCAGCACTTGTAGAGTGGAAAGAAAAAGTTGCACTTCTTTTGCATCCAACATTACCTCACCATTCTCTGTTTAATTTTTTACTGCGTCTCTGGGAACTCTTTATTTCCGCAGCTTTTCATGTCGACACCAGTGTACACAGCGGCCTGTCACTTTTTTTCTTCTCTCAGGCTTAAAGCAATATTTCCCTTTGCTGGAACATTTTTCTCTGCTCAGAATGCCTTCCTCTCCCAGTTGGAGGACCAAAGCCTCCTTAAAGAAGTGTAGGAGGGAAATCACTGCAATGTTGCCATCTTGTAACGTGGAAATTTAAGTAGTTGACATTTCACTCAGACACTTTCAGCAGAGCCGAGCACGACTGGGGACTGAGAAGAAATATATGTAAAGACGACAAACAGGAGGAGCAGATTGGACTTTGTTATAGATTATAGCAGTCACCCGATAGACAGAGTTAATAAGACTCATATTCTCCTGTTTTTCATCCCATTTCTTCTCGTGTCACCGGCAGTTGAAGAGTTCTTGTGAATATGATGGGCATGGTTATTACAATAAACAATAAACTACAAATGTCTACATTTTACTAAATATACAGAGTCATACTACTTGATGAAAGAGAACAAAACATAATGCAATGAAACAGTAAGGGCACTGAGCTGAACCACGCTCACTTCAGTAGTTTTACTGGACACTGCACGACAGATTACATCAACTTCTGTGAGGATACCACCATTTCAACCAGGATCATTTTAGTGTTGACAACCATGATGAATAAAATTCATGAATGTTGCATGTCTGTCACCTTGTCAGATTCTCTTATGGCTGTCTTTTCCAAACTTCAGATGTATTTTTCTTTGACTGAATGATCATTTTCTTTCTGTCATTGAGGTTGAGGAAAGGTTCTTGATGGGCTGATGAAGCCATATGAACCTTTGCGGCTTCATTTCTCTTTGTAACAGAAAAAAAATTGTTGAAGCGTCAAAGCCTCAAACAAAGCAAGCATAGTGACGTGGTGATTTGCAAAACTTATAGCAGCTCCTCAAGACTGGGGCTGAAGCTCCACAACGTCTCACTGACTTTTAATAGCTTTAATCTCAAATGTGTGAAATAAAAGTCCAAGGAGCCTGAGTGTTATTAAATCTGTAATACTCTTGTTCGATATTGCTGCATTAAATCTAGACGTTAATGTGTACTGTGGTTGTAAAAAAAAAAAAAAGTCTAAACATAGAATATTGTATTAATGTACCTTATTAGTGTAGTTAGGACCCAGTGTCACATGGTTGCTATTTAAATAACATTTTATATGAGTCCTAATGTGATTTGACTGTAGAATTACTTTTATTACATTACTTGGTGTCAGGTGGAAACGTTCTCATACTGTTCTTATCACTATTCTAGTCTCTTATCCCACTAATGCGCCTGTCACATAATTTAGCCACAAACCTCTCAAAGTCAGTGAAGCAGCTCCTGAAGCACCAGTGAAGCTTCATGTGTTAACAGTCACATGATACTTTTCATTTGACACGAGGAAATGTAACTAGAAAATGATGAGGATATCATTATTTGAGTGATCAGTGAAGAGTGTGTGTTTCAGTCCTGTCCTCTGAGTTTCACACCTCAGCTGCACCTCGTTATCTAGTTAGAGTGTGTGGATGGTGTTACAGGTTTTTTTCAGCTGGTTGTCCTCCCCATGTCTTTGTTAACCTGTTTGCTGAGTTCATATTTTCCCAAGTTCTTGTTCAAGTTTCTTCTCAACATTTCTCCTTCTGCTCTTTTCTCCCTGCACCCTTCACAGCACACTGTAAATTGGTCAAGACATGCGAGTGAATACATCATTACGTTTGAACATCAAGCCTCATCGGTCTGTCCTGGGAATCACTCAGCATGTGTATCTCTGACAGAGGAACAAAGTCTGCTAAAAGTGCTAAAAGTTAAAACGCATCATCTCTAAATAGTTGAAGTACACACTGCACTGCTTCCCACGGACTGATCTTTTCACGCTGCTGTGAAATATGTGAGTATTGCATTAGGAGGAAGTGTATGTCTGGGTCAGAGTGTCCTTTCGGAGCTTCCTCTGCGAGGTGTTGTCAGTGCAGCTGCAGTGAAAATGTCAAACTTTGTGGAGGCAAATTAGTTCATTGAGCTAAATATCATATCTGATATTAATGGTGTTTTCTTTTGAAGTATCTAGATCACTTGCTTTTTTTCTTATCTGTCGCATAGTTGTGCAAACAATAATATAGATCTATCTATCTATCTATCTATCTATCTATCTATCTATCTATCTATCTATCTATCTATCTATCCATCCGTGGTTCTATTTTCATACAAGTGCATGGACATCCTACAAGTTCTTGTGGGCAATGCAATGGTGTATTGACTTTTCTTGACAAAGAAAGTGATATAACATAACACAACCTAAAATTAAATAACATGTGGATGTACAATACTACAGTGGGACAAAACAACTGATGGATTTGTCTTATTGTTGTAGATTCCTGTTTTGACTTATTGAGAGTGAGACAGACATAGATCAGCAAATTACAGTCAGTGACATGTGAATGATATTATCAGTAACAGTCACAATGAAAACATAATTTTGATGTGCACATCTGCATTAAATGAGGAGAAAAATCCTGTGAGGTGAAATGTAACACAAAGGAAAGTTGTTCTGTGATTTTGGAGAGGTCTGTTTGTGTGCACATCTGCCAGCTGAAGCCACAGAAATTGTTTTGCATCTGCAATAAGAGGTGATGTGAGCAGGTTTCCTACCAAAGTAAGCACCAAAATTGCACAGCAGCAACTAATCAGCATAAACACAGGCTTAGCTGTGCCTCTCTTCCCATCTGAGCATAAACAGGTTCGGTTGGAGCCATAAACTTAGTGAACAGATGCAGACGGAAAAGAATGACTGAATATACGGCCTCATTATGTTTCAATTGAAGAGTTTCCCTCCACAATGGGCCTGAAAAGGATGTGATGTCACGTTTCTGACGAGGGTAATAAACAAATATTGTTTATAGTGAACGCTGCAGTTTGTAGTCTATTACTGTGATAATGTACTGAAAATGGTGAAGTAATGATAGTAATAACTGCATATCCAACACAGCGCAGCAGTGTTTCTATTGGCTAACGAAGCATCTGCTGGGTCAAAGATGTTACACAGGTGAACCTGTGAATCTGCTTTAGCCAGCTGGAGTTTGCTGGAGATTGCAGTGTAACAGGAGACACATGCTTGAATTTGTCATACAAGTTTCAATACATTTCAAGTGGAGGTGGAGCAAGAGAAGTGTAATGTGACCAATAATTAATGATGAAGGAAAACTGCCCTAGATGTCAACAGCCATGCCAATGGCTCTGTGAACTTAAGCACAGTGGTGCTTTGAACTAAATGCTAACATTAAATGTTATACTAACACCAGCATGCCATCACCAGTAGGATAAAAAAAGAAAAAGAGTTTGTGTAACAAAAACTACAATACTAAACTTTCTTGTGTTCTCAAAAGAGAGATTTTTAGTCAGAGAACCTGTGCTAAGCAGATACTATAGAACTGAGCCAAAATGCGAGGCTTGATCAAATTTTGATATTTATTTAAGTAAAAACTCTTCTCCTTGCAGTGGGAACATCCATCAACTCCTTCCAGCAGCCTTTAGTTGTCAGCCAGACGTTACTGAACCACATTGGTCTCAGAGCAAAGCTATTGATGCTGACACACAATTTTAAGGAAAGGGAAACTGGGGCTGGTTGTCCCACTTTTTTCCCTTTTTTGTGTTTATCAGAGTCAGAATATCTCAGAAGTTATTTCAATAACAGCAGAAACCTTTAGTTGAATTCGTTTTTTTTGGACTACTAGAATATTTTGACGAGTATTAACCATCAAAGACTGAATGCTTATCTTCCTTTTTTGTGTGCTAAATTAATTTCGGTTTATGTATGCCGTGACCAAAGAAAAATGGACAACATTAGCACCGGTGCTTTATATTAGGAAGTTATCCTTGATAGATTAATCATAAATTCACCCATTCGTTAATCATTGCTAAACTGCACCAGTAAAACGTGTTCATGTGCATCGTGACAGCAGTTGTAGCCGCACACGCAGACACAGCTTTGCTACTGTGAGTGTGTTTGGGTGACAGCTGTGTGTGCAAACAGGGACACAAAGAAGTTCTAAGCATTTAATCATCTTTCCCACAATGCTTCCTTCCTCTTTGTCCCTGATGGTTTTTTTTTTCTGAAAGTTGGTGAGGATTAAGAAGCCAGATAGTCTACAGGAAACTAATACTGCCCAGAATGATGCATTGAGTCATATTCACACCTGAGATGAAAAATGATGTTCTAGTTATGCAGCAGCTGTTTTGTCCCTTTTAGATAAATGTTCACTCTAATTCTAATTATTAATTCAAAAATGAAAGTAAAACTTTTAAGGGCAAGACCAGACTTGGAGAAAATTGGCCTGTTGGTCAACAAAGGGAAAATCCATCCTCAGATATTCATTGACTGTATTATTTCAACCATAATGCTACTGACCATTTGCTAAACCCTCCCCTAAATACCTGTGATTGGCTCCAGCCCCATCCTCATGACCCGAAAAGGATAAGCGGTATGGCTGGGGTTGGGCAAACTGAAAATCTCATATCGTGGACGATCATTTTGCCATATGATCTACTTTTCAGATTAACCGTACAGATTGTGGCGAGCAAGCCAGTGGTATGGCGAAGGAATGAATTAATGATATTTTTCTTTCCTTCCTAAAAATAAAACTCAAAGCAATTCATTCATCAGTGTATCTCTTTTAACATATGCTGCAAATGTTAGTATGTCTGGTTGACTAGTTTACTACCTGCTGAATTAGCATATCATTAACAGCCTACAATAGTTTGTGGGGTTACATTAATAAAAAAAATCCCCATTCATGACTAGGACATGCACTGTGTAATATGTTCCCATTGTGTAGTGGGCGGTCTTGGATGCTATATATAGGCTAACCTTAACAGGTGCTGCTGGAGTATAACCTCCCAAAATCCAATATGAAAATTGACAAGCATGTAAGCCAGGCAGCCAAGCAGGGTTATGTTAGAATCAAATGGGTCTCATCTCACATTTAACCTTACCTTACCTTACTTTACCTCATACTACGGCTAACTTCTGTAACTCTACCCTCCAATAATAAAAAAAAAAAAAAAAAGAAATCCAATTTCTTTATTTCCATTACTTATACTTTCACTTTAGTGGAGCGGTTATTACTCAACCAGAGGAGATGAAATAAAAGTGGACTGTGCAACACAGCTGATAAGCCTCTATTATGGACTCTCCAGCTCTCTGTCACTGCAAATGCTGGCACTATCAAGACAACTTCCTAAATTATTGGTCAACAGTGCAAACTCTCGTGTCAAAAGTTGAACTCTATGTGGAACATTGTCACAGATTAATTTCACCACCCTCGAGCGGACCCTGTGAATGTGGCAATTACCTTGAAATGAAGTGATTTCACCATGAAAATCTAAATCCTGGTGTGTCCGGGCCTTAAGTCTTTTAACATGGTATCATGTTATGAAGCCATCAAGTGCATATTTAACACCCCTTTCGCAGGCTCCACAAGCTGGAAACATAAAAGTCTGCCAGAGACAGTGTTTTCAACTAAGTCATGGAGCTAATGCTAACTGGATTAGCTTGGCATCTATCTGATAAAATCTGCCAGCAACAGTCGCCATTTCAGATGGCAGAATCTATAATCACTCAGCTTGAACAGTGAAGCCTTCTTTTCTCCACCTGTGTTCTTAATTGAAGAAACCTTTGTTTCAAATTAAGAGCGGTAAATCTGCCACCATTGTAATGTGAAAATGTGCCGTGCGAGAATGGAAAGACATTCAGGACAATTCCACGTGTGTCACATGTACAGACTCAGTTATGGTATTCTCCGGATTGTTTGGTTCTTCTTGGTGCCAGAAATAGTAATCAACAGTTTCTCCTGTGAGTCAGCGCGGCAGCAGTGAAGAGCATAATGAGTGTGTCTCAGTTTGAATGAGTCTTTAATGCAGGTAGTTGTGAACTATTTAAAGTTTTGTTACAACAGCCTTCAGTTTTAAAGCCGTCTGTATGAAGACTGTGTGTTCTGTTATAGGATGTAGGACTTAAGATCCTTAATGTGATCAACCTCAGTGATTCCCAAACAGGGGTACATAGAAAGATAGTGGAATATTCAATACAACAATAAATATATTATGATTATTACAATTATTAATACAATGACAAAAGTTTATATAGTGTGTATAACCAATATATTTGTAAGTCAGGTGAACAACATCCACCAACCGAGTTACAACACAAGGTGCCCTTTTGAGTTCTCTTGTAGACAAAGAAAAAATATGTTTACTGAAATTACATTGTATGTATCCCTGAGGTCTCACTAACATTCTGTATATCTTTCCTTCCTCATTCTTAAAATAAAAAACTTATTTTAAATCATGCAGTGTTTAAGCCTAATGTTGCCAGCTGGTATTCTTCTTCTATCTTGCCTTTGTTGCTTGTACATTGTTTTTCATGTTGATTCGTGGAATAGTGAATAGTGAAACCCACTGCAGGTGAAATGTCCTTCTGCACATGCATTATTAATGGTGTGGTCCCTTAAAGGAATAGTTTGACATTTTGGGAAACAATTATTCATTTTTTTGCATGGAGCTAGATGGAAAGTTCAATGCTACTCTTATGTCTGTACTGTAAATATGAAGCTACAGATGGCAGTTGTATTGCTTAGCTTAGCATAAAGGTTAGCAAACAGGGTTAGCCTGGCTATGTTCAAAGGTAACGCTAAAGTTACAAATTTTATTAAATTTTATTTATTTAAACTTATTTTGATAATTGTTTGAGTCAATTTCTTTTAAGCAAAAATTACAAAATGTCACACGACTGGATTTGACAATTTGTTGTCAATTTTTTGTGTTGGTGGGATAAATCAATTTGAACAAGCTGCACTGTGAATTTACGATTGCATAGACAAATGATTTATGTAGAAAATAATTCCAACTGTATGTACTTGCAATATCCTTGTCCAAATAAGCATCAGCTTGATTTGTATTTACCAAGTTGTTGTTGTTGTTGTTGTTGTTGTTGTTGTTGTTGTTGTTGTTGTTTAGTATCTGATAAAACTGGTTATGTTAAATAATAGAGAGAGAGAGAAATGTGTTTGTGAGTATTATATAGCTTCAACTAATACTGATACAATCCCAACATAATTACATGCATGAGATGGGTCGTTGATATTTCTAAAAGATGTCAGGAAAAAACAGCCAAAGCCACATGAAGGCTTGTGAAATTATCATACCAAACCTTTCTTTATCTATGGAACAGATGTTTCCTCAACTGTGTGTTTCTCAAAAACTTTCCTTGAAAGAAATGTAAAAACTTCCATTACTGACAAAACTGCTACACAAACTGAATTCATCAGAATTAACATAAAAATGCCTGCATGGAGGGAACCTCAGCTTGTTCTCTTAAAGAACACAAAACCATGCTGGAGTCGGGGATTCAGGCCTTTCAATCGGTGGTCGTGGTGCACCCGTTCAATTTTTGCAACACTTTCTCATGGCCCTAGAGTCATCTGATCTGCAGCGTGACACCTGCCAACATCTCAGGGATTGTTGGTACTCTGGAGTGCTACCATGACAACAAGACTAATCAGACCTGCACAGTACGATTACCACAGGAGAACTAATTAGAGCACCGGGAGGGATGCAGAGAACACCCACAGACACTCAGACACAATGAAAAACATGTTGTGACATACCGACTGTACATATGCATGGGTGAACACAGTCGCGTAGGAGATCTGCATACTCATACACAGACCTGAGATGCAGTGACACGTAATGGGATATACAGATGTACAGAGACTCACAAAACACAAAGACCAGGCACAGTCAGCCACTCAAGAACAGCTTAGATTAGAGAGGCTCTTCATGCAAAACCTTAATGTCTCTGGTAACACAAGTCTGTAAATTCCTTATAAATATGTAATTCATGGTCTATGGTTCAATTATATTCCAACTCAGTTAAGCTGTTATTTCCTTTTTTCACTTCCCTGAAAATTTCGCTTTTCATTATATTTGTAGTAGCACTGTGGACATTTTCTGAATCATATCTTTTCGTCTGACCCTCAACAGAACAAAAACCTTCATAGCATCATGTAAATGTAATCCATCCTCACTCCTGGCAAAATGCAAGTGCTGCAAATAACATATAATTCATGATAAATGAATGTGCAGATTATTTTCTCAATTAATTAATTAATCGGAAAGTGACGAGGCGAGATGTTATATAGGCCAAACACTATATAACATCTCGTCTCGTCACTTTTTCCGATAGCGAGTCACTTTAGTGTCCAGGGGGCATCTTATAACCTCATGTATTATAAATGTGATGGTGGCTGAAGCTCTTGGCAAGATTAGTAAGTGGCAGAAAAAATAAAAAAGGTCAACTGGAAAATTTTTGTTTTCTTCAGTTAGACCAAAGAGATTGTTTCACTGAAGAATGAACATGAATCATTTTTATGGGAAATTGTTTGTTGTCCAAAATCCAATAGTTCATGTTGATTTAAAAATAATGAATCAGAATCAGACAAATGTTTACTACCAAGAAGGTTATACAAGGATTTGCCTCGGTGTATACAACAACATTCACAGCAAGGTAACACAAACACACAACATTTTGATGTTTAAAAATTCTACATGGAGAACTGTTAAAATGGATTGATATATGGACGTGTGCTTTGGAAGGATAAGACACCTGTTCCCTGGTTCCCCTGGTCAAAAACCTTAAGAAGTATTAGCCTGATTTTCAGTAGATTTGCTGTGGAAAAGCCGTTTCAGAGGATTTAAATGCTTTTTTTTGGGAAACATGATCTTCTCTGTTGTTATCATCAGGTCAAATGTTCCTATTTTACACAAGCCATTTAAAATCTAATGGCACGGAGTACATTCATGCTCCACTTAGGGTGAACCCTTTTCATTCGACACAGGTGCTTTGTCAAGAAAGTGACATCTGGTCTTTATTCTCGTCTTGTTTTCAAAGCACTACAATAGTTATTTGAGCAGACTTGTGGTAAATATTTCATCCCAGCACTAATTATTGCCTGTCCTATGACATGTGTCACATAATGTAGGTAATCAGTCATGTACCTTGTCATGGTCCTGGACAGGAAAACAATGGCTGCAGTTTTATTCTTGGTATCTTCTGACTCCCCACATCCTGATGGAGTTTCCTCCCTGTGAGGAAAATAAAAGGCTCACACAAGTCTGATAGTTCAATTTGCCATCATCATGTTTTGAAGAAAAGACAGCTACGTGCCTGGCACAGTATGAGGTTTGAAATATTTGTATTTAAGTGAGCTCCACTTTCCCACTCAGTGTAATTTGCTCTGGATGTAAACATATTCTAAATGCATGAAATGTCTGTAAAGGTCAAGTAATTTGTTTAAGCAGTATTATAATTTTGTTGGAGTTATCAGAAGGGAAACACACACTCATATTTCTTGTTTCTACATAGAATTGATGTTAGTATGCATGATGATGCTTTTAGGTCACTTAGAAAAAAGAATGCGTGTCGACAGGTGTGTACTTGTTGGCAGAGCCCTTTCCATTTTCTAATATCTCCCCTGTGCCAGTTGTTTGCCAGAAAATGTGATAAACATTCTCTCCCTACAGCTTTTCTTTGACACTCTTCTCTTCCTTTGGGCTCCTTGTGGTGTTTGTTTACCTCTAAATGAGGGTTTAAGTGGGAGACAAGCAATTGCAGCTGAATGCTGAAGTCTAAATAGCCTGCTTGCGGTTAAAGATGTGTAGGGCTTTATGTATCTCACCTTGTATGAGTCAGATTGTTAGAGGTGGCAAGATTACTCAGGTACAGGGATGGACATAATATCATGAATACCTCAATAGTGTACAGCTATTGCAGTGCAGTAAAATAGCCCCACTATATGCTACCATTGAAAAGCTTGAAGGTCCCATATTTGTGACCTTCAATTTTCCCATTTCTTTTAATTTTTTTCTTTTCCTTTTTTTACATTTTATTTTAAGTGTTGATCCATAAAAAAATGTATTTGTAATTGGTTTTTAGAAAAGAAAAACCAAAAAACACCTCAATAAAGTTTTACATCTCCTCTTTCGAGCTTCTCTATGGAAGTCTAGCAACACCAGGCCAGTCAGCCAATCAGAAGAGAGTATTCAAATACTAATATAGCAGATTTCAGGTAAACACTCAGAGAAACCAAATCCTGCAAGGTTGGATGGTGGGTCCAGGTGGGCGGGGCTTGGGATGTGGCTGAGAGTGGTGACTACAGAAGTCCTGATGGCTGGTTTTAAGGCTCAGTTTCAGAATACAGGCTGTGTGCATTTCTCTGTGGACTGAGGCTTTGATACTTTCACAGTATTAAAACAGGAGCTAGTCCTGCTTTATAATCAAAAGAGATTTTTTTAGTCTTCCCCAAATGGCTCTGATATTTATCTTCAGCACTGAGACAGGTGTGTGCCTTTCTAAATCACGTACAATCAATTGAATTGACGGCAGCTGGGCTCCAATCAAGGTGTGGCAACATCTCAAAGATGTTCAAGAGAAATGGGAGGAACGTGAGCTAAATTTCAAGTGTCATAGCAAAGTGTCTGAATACATATAGGCTATACAGTTTTCACTTCATCATTATTCGGTATTGAGTCTAAATTGATGACTGAAAAAGGTGAAGGGTTGTATTGACTATGCATATTGAATGCACTGTGCAAAGGTGATTCAAATTATAAATATGCATAATGGGTAAAAAGGGTTGACCATATATAGTATCAAAAACACCTCAGGAAAATAATCACTATTATTTTGTATCGGTTTAAAATGTTTCATTTTTATTTGGCTTAAACTCTATGGTCACTTTCACAGTTTGCATGTTGCTGCTGCGTGAACTGAAATACATTTTATTCTTTTATTTACACTGCATCTCTTCCCCTTGGCTGAGTGTTGACACTTCTTTGGAATGAATCAGCAGTCACATTAAATCGTTGAATCTTGATTTGATTAGAAGTGAACTGAGGCAGACCTTGGTTATAACCACCTCTGCCAGGGTTTCTCCGTTCTCCTCCTCCCTCCTCTGTCTCTTTCTGTTTTCCTTTGTCACTCTCCGTTTCTTTTTCTCTCTCTCTCTCTCTGTCTCTCTCTCTCTCTCTCCTCTCTCTCGCTGCCACGTCTGGTCCTTGTTTAGATTCCTAGCAGGCGCAGGGAGGCGTCAGGAAATGACGAGTCACTAAACAAACCGACAGATTGTTAATTTCCCTCCTCTGGGCACAGACTGGACAGGGCTGAAGTCCAATACTGTTTGGACACAGAGCAAAAATACTGTCACTTATATTAGCCTCCTGACCGTGTTATTCTCTTTCTCTACCTCCCTCCATCTCACTGTCACCCTATCGCTTTCTTCTCCAGAGTAGAACCGAAAAAATCCATACAGCCATATTTATCAACTCTCCTCCTTTTCACTTTTCTTTCTTGGCACTGTTACATTCTCTCTGTCCTTCTGCCTCTGTCTCTCAGTCCCCGCCTGAGCTTATCGCAGCCTTTTCTCTCCTCTGCCCTCCCTCCCTTCTTTTCCTGGACAAGTTAGAGAAGTCTGTGGACTCTTAATGTGGAACAGAAGTTTATTTCAAGTAGCTTCACTTATAAGTTATTGTAGATAGTGTAGTTGAAGAAAATAAAGCTGTTGGGAATTCTAACAACATGCATCACTTGCCTTTAGCAGTGTACGGTTGAACATGCCACTCTAAAGGCAAACACACTGCTGAAGCCCATGCTGCACAATCAATTATCCAAACCATTACTAGTAGTGTGACCCTTTTGTCCCATTTCAGCCAATATAACTTTCTCATTGGCCAAACAGTTACAGTCAGAAACTGTAGAATCATTTCCTGCAAATGTGTCACATGGGTTTCTCCACCTCCCTGCCTCTTTAGGAAACCAGTGGCAGGTCTGAGCTTATTCACCCCGATGGGAGAAGTGAACATGATCAAACATTATGACTGATCCTTTTGCCCCATAGTCACCAAAATAAATATTGGACCCATTTTTCTCAAGCCACAGATCTTACAAACGACTCCAAAAAGATATTTTTCAGACAGATCAGGAGAAAATCAACTTTGTGTCTCAGCAGTGACCTTGACCTTTGACCTTTGACTGCCAAAGTCTAATCAGTTCATCCTTGAGTCCAAGTGAATGTTTGCGCCAGATTTGAAAAAATTCCCTCAAAGCATTGCTGAGATATCTCGATCACCAGAATGGGATGGACAGAAAACCCGAAAGGATAATGCCTCCGGCCCTGGCTTTTACGCAGAGGCATAAAAATCAGAACATGTTTATCCTAGATAAACATGTTCTGATGCAAGAAAGCAATGACAAAATCAATGAATTTTTCTTTATTCAAAGGGGCTTTATTGGCACGGGAAACAGCCTGTGGGGCCTCCCTCCATGCTGAAGCCGCTCACTGAGTCTGTACATGGGATTTCCTTAGTTTTGGATTGGTCGGAGTGCTCAGGTAACCTGCCACTGAGTATTCTCTGTTTATTCCAGTCTGCTCTGATTTTTGGTCGAGTCTTTCCACCGTGTCAAGTAGTTTTCTTTTTGTTTTCTTATAATTAGATTTAGTCTAATGTGGGTTCTGTCGCTCTGCTAGTGTTTGTGAGCAGAGTCCCAGAGCCAGCTGGCTGAGGGGCGTTCTCTCTAGGGCCTCTTTGAAGGTGAGGGCTTTGTTATGGAGTGTGTCAAGGTCGCTTTCTTTTAGATGAGATTCAAATGCTCTCTTTTAAATATTTACAACTAATTCTGTTCTTCATGCATTATTTGGAGTTTTTCCGTCAGACGTGGTCAAATGGATTTGCTGAATTCTGCATGCAGAGGCTGTAGTTGGTGTTTTTGTCCCATTTTGAAAACCTTGGTTGGCGAATAGACCCCAAACCTGGCAACCATGAAGGGAAATAGGTTTTATAACAGATTCCAATATTTTAAGCCGGGAAGCACTCGACAGAAATACAATACAGGTTCATACTCACATGAAAGTTCACCTGAGGGAAGAAAAACATCCAGGACTGCCTCTGTTTTCCCTCATGCATCATACAGTGGTTAGATTCTCAGGGGTCTACCTACGATTACCCTACGACTGGCAGGAGTCTTTTGTCCAAATGTCTCCCCTCTGAAGCTTCTACTACTTTTGACTATCTTTCTGGCCGGAGATAAAGACTGTGCTTAGATAACATCCGCTCCCCAGTGTGACACGTGCTGTTGTAATTGTTGGAAATTAGAGGTGAAATATGAGTGAATAAGAAAAACTGGAGCTAAACTCTGACAGTCTTTCAGAGTCAGTGTCGCCGTTATTTTCAAGACCTTGAATATACGCCCTCCCCTTTGTCAAGTTTCCCTCAGTCATCAATAAAGTTTCAGCTTCTTCTTCTCTGGTGGAGGCTGGACAGGCTGGGGGTGGAGGGGTGGGGGGTGGAGTGAGGACGGACGGTTCTGGGACATTTTTTACGTTATGTCTAGTTAGTCGAGTCAGTGACAGTTTGATCCCCCCTCTATCCTGCTCTCCTCATCTCTCCTTGTTTCATTCGGTCTGTCTCCCTCCGTATCTGCAGCCCGGCCGGCGAATGAGACAATGCTCCATTTCAGCTGCACAGATTAAATCAGGCCTTAGCTTTCCACAAATACTCTGTCCACAACACAGCATCTCTTTCAGGGTAAAGAGAGAGGCTTGTGTGTGTGTGTGAGAGAGAGAGAGAGAGAGAGAGATAATATAAGCTCTCCTTGGCGTTCCTGTTGGCTCTTTTTCAGCATTCTCCAGATTAACTGCTGCACCCTGACCTTTAAAACATCCTGTATTGAGCTCAGCGAGGCTCACAGGGGCATGCTTGGGTCGATAGCCTTTATTTTATCAGCGAGGTATCATAGGGCAGTGAGTTAGTCAGTCCAAATCATCACACTTTCTATAACAAGCAAATTTCCTCTGACCTATGCTCTGGGTCCAAACTGAGTTGGACAAATGCTGCTACAGCTACAGTGCAGTCATTTTTAAGACACTCTAGCTGCTGTAGGTTGTGTTTACCAAGTGTTACAACTGGGTTTGTGATGAAATCTTAAAAACTATACATGAATGCATGGAATAAACCAGTTTTTCTCAACCTGGGGGGAAATCATTTTTGGGGGTGGTTTTCAAAATATATAAATTCATAAATATTTTGGGAGTGATACCTCCATGAAATCTTCTATACCACTCGGAAATAGTCAGTCAATAGAAACAAAAATGGGATGATTATAATTAGTTGTAATATAATAATTCTTTATATAGTCTGCTGTATATAGAGGCTATGTGTACATACATACACATTAATATGACAATATATTAGCAAATTATTATTATTATTATTTTAATATATACCACAGAGCTTGATTTTTTTGTTTTGTCTTCCATGTCATACCTTGTTTTCTTATTTCACCAATTAAAAAAATCTCCCATGCCAATGTTATATGTTAGTCATCATAAAACAGATTTGACGCACTGTGTGAAAGTGGCTTCTCTAAAAAAAAAAAGTCTGCCAGCTCAAGATGGAGACCAAGAAGAGATACGTGAAGGTAACGTTACACTGTCAAAGTTCAACCGAAAAGCATAAGGTGACAGTTGCTCCAACAGATTTGGCCTCCAACAAGTGTCACAAAGTGCAAGGTTTGTCTGGTAGCTCTTATGGGTTATAGTAACTCTTGGGATAAATGAACAGAGAAGTGTGTGTTTGCAGCAGAGAGTCGCTCAAATATCCACTGCTATGAAGTAAATCCCAACTTAAAGTTTTGGCGGGTTGCGGCTCAAAAAGGGTGTTTTTCAACTGAATTCTTTCTTAATTTGCATAAAGGGTTTGACTTGATCTGATTTCAGTTAAATGTAAAATGTCAGAAAACTATAGGCCTATATGATGAATTTTTCTGTACACTGTACATGGGCATTATATTATAAAGAGCCATCCATCATGACAAGACAAGAGACAATAAATGATTTCTCGGAACCAAAGCTGAAATAATTGAAACTGGTGACCATAGCATGCACGTATATATTACCAGCTTCAGTTGGTGCTAATACGTATTATCTGAGTTTACACGGCCCATCAGCAACACATTCTCTTTGAATGGTGTGAAAATCAGAAACCTGCACAAACACAGTTATGTGTGACGCATCATCTATCCTCTATCACAGTTATTATAGACTTCAGTCCAATTACATATTCATTTACTTGCAAAAATGTCTGACTAACATCTCGGTAACTAGTGCGAGCTTCACCAACTGTTGCCGTGCGAGTGTGAATTGTGACGGTTCCGTCTGAGGGTGTGTTGCTGTGGACACGCGGAGCTGGACAGGAGGACTCAGAATGCAGCTGGCTGACTACAGAGTGGAAACCTTGATGGAGCGCCATGCTGACTTCACAGTGCACTGAACAGCTTTCGACTGGACGAGGGTCAAACATCTGCTCTCTTTCTCTCTCTCTCTCTCTCTCTTTCTCTCTCTGTTGCTCTGTGTTGTTTTACCGGCAGGCTGCCTGTGTCCTGCGTCAACAAGAGACCATATCAGCTCAAGTTCAATAACAGCTTGGTCAGCCACATGTCACATGGTGGTAGCTAACTAGTTTAATGAAATTCAACATGTCTGTACACCTCTTGAATCCTGTGTAATCTGAAAAATGTTAAGGTTTCACTCACTGGCACATTTCTTTGAATGTCTGGTTTAGCTTGAGATAGATATGATATAACTAATCAGCAGGATCATTATGTGCCAATACAGAGAGATTGGCCATTTTTTAACTTTCAGACACCAAGCTGTCCTATTCCATATTCCTAACATCAACAAAGATAACTCCCCAAAACACACTGCTTCCTTGAGATGCCCCAATCCATCACTGCAGAAAAAAAAAAATAGGCACAGGATGAATGTATCAGACATTGGTAAACATTAAAATTAGCATTCCTTTTGGGGGCTGTTTTCCATGGTACACTGTTTGCCATCTTGAGAGTAGATGGTACAAAAAGTAAAAACACCATCTGTTGGTTGAAAGTCTTGTCAATTTGAATGTTGGAATAACGCAACCACAAAGCTGGCAATACTTGTCATTTTCCTTGCATTTCTTCCATTTTGATTTCAAAGGAACATAACGTAGAATTGTTACCAGGAAACTGTTCATAATTTGATTCATATTTTATCATTACTTTCTCCTCCTTTTCCAGCTATGAAAATTCATCATGTTCTTGTGTGTATTTTTCTCTTTAAAAATATGAGAAGAAATTTACAGTAAGAAGAAACTGCACTTGAAGGAGAGAGCCAAAAAATAATTACTTACTTAAATTAACAATAATTAAATGATGATTAATAATTTAATGACCACTTATGACTGTTAGATTTCCCAAATTACAGATACATCATGTCTGGGCCAAAGTCTGGCCTTCAATAGGAAAGTGATTAAAGCTGAAAAAGAAGATGCATAAATAATATACTGTTGCTCATAAAGTTGGAATAATATCCTTTTTCCATGAAATGATTGTGACAATGTGATTGTGTCTGAAAACAAAATTATTCCATCTTTATGGGAGACAGTGTATAAACAGCTACAGTATAATGGCAAAATGTGGCATAAAATGCTTCTATAAGTCAGTTGCACTGCAATAAAAACATGATCCCTTACTGGCTTACCCCTCACAACTGCTGTCAATTGTGTTGGACGGTGCGTGCAGCCAACTTTAGCAGCCAGGTTGTATTCAGGACTGTTTCTAAAGGCAGAAGGCTGTTTTGATTTTTTTCAACCCTCTCTATAATGGATCACATTATTTATCTGCCAACCGCAGGTGTGTGACAATGAACCAGAACACAACATGCTGTGTTGGTTTCAGAGAGGCTTTCAAAATATCTGTGCAATCCCAACCTTTGAATTAAAGGACTGCAAAGTGCACAGGCCAAACACATCAACACATCGCCCCAGGTTAATGTTGTTAGCCGTTAGCACCTGCCTTGAGCTGACTCTCTAACTTTGAAAAGGTGCATCAGCCTGTGATGTAAAATACTTCTGACAGGTGGTATTTGCTAAGTGTGAGTTAATATAGTTTGCATTATTAGTCCAAATGATGCTAATTTTGTTCATTAGCTAACTTACTTAAGTTTTCTATTGTCTTAAAACTAATAATACTGCTGAGTAGTTCATTTGATAGAAACTTTGTAAAACATACAACTGAGGTGTAAACACATATTCCTGTAATAGCAGAAAACAAAGAGTCATTGGTTGGCACAGTGTTTATCGCTCTGGAGTTCCTGCAAGCTGTGGACTACCAAACTTAGGTAACGTTGCTGGCAGTAGGCTGCTACATTTCAGAGACTCAAATGGTGATTTTGTTACAGATCTGGTAGTTGCATCTGTTTTTCTGCGATAATACACTTACAGAGGGAAAGAAAAGATTTAAAGAGATTAAACATTGTTTAAGTCTGTGCATGTTGATATTGTGGGAAATACGCCTACAACTGTCATGACAAGAGTTAATTGAGGATCAATGCCACTCTCTTACCTTTAACTAAATATGAAGGTACTGTATAGCCAGAAGGCAACTAACTTAGCTTAGCATAAAGACTGGATGAGAGATTTTCCAGATTGGGACTAATCCAGCCAAGAAGTAGCTCTAGCATGAGACTCACCGTGAAACCACAACATTATTGCATTTCTGCTTTTGTCCAGTTTATGCTAGGCTAAGCTAATTATCAGCTCGCTCTAGCTTCGTGATCGTAACCTGTTGGCAAGAAAACAGATAAATATGTTTCCCAACGTGTCAAATTATTCCTCTAAAGGCTAATATTTATGCCCTTTGTTAAATTGATCTTTAATTGATTCTGAATCACCCAGATAATGTTTGTATTTCTGTAGGATGAAAAAAAATATTTGCCTTTGTTAATTACAAATTAGGATGCAATTAATGGACAAATACATTTGTATAAAATAGCCAAATTGTTCCTAACTTGGAACCATTATGGTGACTTGAGACATGATGTAAGTACATTTAACATCCAGTGAACCAGCAATATGAATGCTTCATGTGTGATGAATTCGTGGTAGTATGGTTTTTCTCAGTAAATTAAAGGCCTTATAAATATGTAGAACAGGGTTTCATACAACCTTGAAACTCTCATTAGCAAAAAATATGTTTTACAAACTGAAGAGAGGCAGGAGAGAGAGAGAGAGAGAGAGAGAGAGAGAGAGAGAGAAAAAGAGAGATCAGCCTATCAGATCAATATCTGCTTCAGCTCTCAGCTTCAAAGACCACCAAGCTAAGCTGTGCTCAAGCAGCTTAATACATATGTGTGTGTGTGTGTGTGTGTGTGTGTGTGTGTGTGTGTGTATGAGAGAGTGGGATTGCATTGCAATGATTCTGTGTGTGTCTGAGGGTATGTTTGTACTTGCTACGTTTTCAGTGTGTGAATCTCGGTGTGTGTTATTGTTTTTGTATGTGTCTGTGTTACAGGGGTGAAGCTGGGCTTTAATGAACGCTCAGACCCCTGGATCAAACTCTTTGCCTCATAAAGCCTCCAACTGCCAAAAGCTTCCTGTGTGTGTGTGTGTGTGTGTGTGTGTGTGTGTGTGTGTGTGTGTGTGCACACGCGTGTTTAGCTGGTATCAATGACGCTGAAAAACTGACACACATTTGCACGCTGAGCGGTGCTGCAGTGCAGTCAGGGTTATTGTGCTTAAATAAATCTTCTGTTGTATAATTTGAAGAGATCACTTTCAACAAGCTGTTGTGTGAAGTGCCGAGCCTCAGAAAGGGTTCAGCCTCTTCTGTTTTGAATAGCAGCAGAGTTGCCTGTAAATCCCTGTCCTGGAGCTGTTGCTAAGAAACTACTTTTTCAAGGCTGCTGATGTTTAGATAGGTGGAGAAAACACTTTTCAATAATGGCAGCATTAACACTTAAGAAACCAATAATCAGTGACATTTAAAAAAAAAAAAAAAAAAGTGTTGCACTCCACTCCACCACAAGAGGCCATTTCACTCACATTTACATTTTGTTGACTAAGTGTTGATTGCAATTTTGTTGCATTTTAAGCAAACAAATGAAGGCTCTGTGCCTGGTTGGATATCCACATTCTAAATCTATTTATTATATTACCTATTTTTCATCTGTTCATTGATACAAACGTTTAAAGCATAAAACTGATGATATTCAATATTTTTCTTATTAACAAATTTCATGATAAGACCTAAAACTGTCATGGGTTGCCATGACAGACAATTCATGTTTGAGATTTTGTTTGGACTTTTGTCATTTGTTATTTCCTGTTTTATTTTGTACTTAGTTTCGTTGCATGTCTCTTGATGTTTGTACTTCCTGTCTTTGTCCTGGTTCCCTGTTTGTTGATTGTCTGCCCCGCCCTAATGTGTTTCACCTGTGTTCAATCACCCTTGCCTCCCTTGTGTCTATTTAGTCTCTGTCCTCCCCTTTGTCTTTGTCAGTTCGTGTGTTTAACTCCCCGGTGTTACGTTGTGCTTCAGCTTGCTGTTCTAGTTCCTTGTGTTACCTCGTGCCTCTGGTACCTGGTTATATCAGTGTGTTTCCTCGTGCTTCAGCTTACTGTGTTTGTCCTCTGTGTTACCTGTTGAAGTTCCTTGTGCTTCTCGTTCTTGTTTCATGTTCCTTGTTACCTTGTCCTTCGGCTTCCTGTTGTGTTCTCCTGTTGTACTCTGTTCGTCTGCATTTTCGGTTTTGAGTTTTCACCAAAGTTGTTTCTTTTGTTTATTGAACAGTTTGGCGCTAACCCCCATGTGTTGGCTGCATTTGGGTCCAGCCTTATCACAAACCATCACAAAAACAACGAGGAATGTATCCCTCTAACATGTTCTGCCTGTGTTCGGAAGCCTGGCATTTTATTACGTTGTTGTCAAAAACTAGACAAAATAAAAGCTAAAGTTGTTGAAGGAAAAAAAACTATTAGAAACACACAAATTAGCCACACTGGGAGACATGCTCCTTAATTACCATGAACATAGGCACTGTAGTTTATTTTAAGTCAACAGTTTGTATACAATCCTAATGCTGTAAACACTCACTAGACTACTATGTGTATCAACCTGCAGCTGAAAATAGTCCCCAACAAATACACTATTTATTCCTGTTTGAGTAATGTTTGTTAAAAACTACAGTGGTCAGCTGTTTTAGTTTATTATTGGGTCTTTTTTAAAAAAAAAAAAAAAAAAAAATATATATATATATATATATATATATATTTATGACCTGATGGGCTTGGGACTGAGTGGCACAGGCAAGTTTGTGGGGAGTATTCTAACTTTCCGCTTTATGGCTAAGAACAACCCTCAGTAACCTTTGGGTGGCATCATGGAGGCTACTTCCATCTTTATTTACAGTCTGTGTTGCTGTTGCTTTGTTGTTAAATGTCTGCCTTTTTAATTGTACTGTGTTCTGTTGTGGTTGTATTTATCCGACAGTTGCCACAGAGAGAATTTCTGGAAGTATGATAAACCTAAGAAACCACTACTGTAGCTAGCATTAGCCACATTTTGCTAGTCTAGTATCTTTACTGGGTGAGTGATTGAGAGTAGTCTGATTTGTAAGGTGAGGGCTATCGCACAACATCAAATCAATGAACTCAGGCCTGTTATATTCTGCACACACAACAAAACAAAGGACAAGCTGTGTTTTTGTCTGTCTTGCATAGTAAATTGTGAAGTACGGAGAAACCACTAATCGGATGGTTTGATTGGAGATGGGCAGGCATCCACAGGTGAGGTGGCGAAGGGGTGGAGGTGGGTCACAAAGAGAGAAAACACTTTTTTTTTTTTTTTAAATTTGACATCTTACGAGTGATTGGCTAAAGGCCACCATGTCAGGTTGTGATTGGATGAAGATGAGAATGAGCTGGTAGAGCTTAGAGATAGCAGCTTTGACACTAGAGACAGCAGTCTACAGTCATAAACAGTCAGCACTAGTTTCTTCTTACCATGACCATGATCTTTCCATAACCTAACACACATACTTTCATTCATCATAGAGGTGGTTGATCAATAATTTTGTATGGTCATATAGGTCATTTTGGAAGCCAGAGGCAGGATATGTTAAGGTTTAAGGATAAGGACATGTTGGTAGTAGCTGTCATTTTCCTGTAAAATCTTAGTTAAACTAGCTGCTAGCTTAGTTAACTGCAAATAACTATGAAAGTTGGTACTGATTACAGGGGAAATATGTTGTTGTTGTTTGGAGACTCAATTCAAGCCCAAGTAAACATTTGGTTTTAGGTTCAGCATCTCTTTAGTAGCAACAGCTGACAAAACAGTCCCACCCTCAGGTCCATTTAGTAGCTGTTTTGGAATACAATTTTCATCCGCAGATAGAGTTGCTGGTTGTCATAGAATTCCACGAGAATTAGTCCCCATTTACATTTCCATCTTTTCAAAGCACTTAATGGAGTTATTTACCATATGGCAAAAACTGAATCCATCTGCTGATGAAGAGCATATATGTTGAAAAAGCTCCAGAGCAGCAGCACAATGGACCTGGAGGTGAGACTGTTTCAACTATATATAAATGTCTTGTGACAACCCTCTCCACCTGTGTACCTGTTGTTTCCTGTGTGTGGCTGCTTCCTTTTACAGGTATTACAGGTGGGTGTGGCCAAAGGTTGTCAGTACCTGGGCTCATCAGCAGATGAGCCCTGTGTGCGAGTGCTTTGAAAACCATGTTGGAGCTCAGTTCTTTCTCTCTCTCCTCCTTGAGGCACCTGTTTGGTTTGGTCTGCATTTGGTTTGTGTTGTTTCTGTTGCTGCACCATACAACATTGCATTTACACACTTCTTCACCCATGCACTCACTTACACTGCTGATCCTACACATTACACATTGTTAATTTAGGTTCTTTTTCTAGATTTATTGCTTGTTTTCTTTTTAAATAAAACATTTGTTAATATGCTTCTTTGTGTGCATCTCCCTCTTTTTGTCATGGCCGTGCGGCCTGGTTTGTGACAATCTGTTGAACTGTTTGTTTCCATGTGTGAAGGAATTTTTTTCTCCTTTTAGTCTTCTTTCTTATTTCATAGCCTCACATTCACACTCCAACAGTGCAGGTCATAAAGACCTCATAGTGTTACACAATGGTTCACTCTTTAGCCACAGTTATAACTGATAGTGCCCAGCTGGGACCATCTTTATCATCCGTTGCTATGGTAACCAAGGTCTTATAGATAAGGGATGTGGGGGAAAAAGCATAATCGGACGAGAATGAATGAAGTGAGGCAACGTGCATGAGATATTTAGATAATACATGTGACTATGTTCAGGTCCGATAGAATATTTGGGCAAAGTAATGAAATGTATTGAAACCATGTGATACCTAGAAATACATACACCCTGTAAGACAAGACATCTTCGGAAAATTGATGTGGCATTACTCCGATCCACTTGAAGGAATTTTACCGTTCATCTTTTTATTCTTGGACTTCTGCCTGCACATCTGAATCTGAACTTCTGGTGAACATCTTTTCTTCCACTCACACCTTGTAGACAAAATGTCACATTTACATACATGCACCAACTAAAATTGCTCTCTAGGTAGCAATTAAATTGAAATAGAAAATTGGAGGTGCACTAAAAATCTGTCCCCATTTTCTCTGTTAAGTTGCAAATTACATACTTTCCTTGGAAGTTCTTGGAAAATATTAGGAAATAAAAGATCCCATATTTTATAAAATGACATGTCCATATCTTTTTTGATTATAAAGCAGGTGTATGTGCTGCACAAACAATGTAAATGTATCAAAGCGCTCACTCCACAGAGAAATGCACACAGCCTGTATTCAGAAACTGACCCTTAAAACGAGCTGTCGGGACTTCAAAGTCACAACAAAGGAGTCACCGCTCTGTGCCATGCAGCAAGCCCCTTTAATGCAGCCTCACAGAACGTATAGCATAAAACAAAATACACTACTTGCTACTTTTATTGGGATGATCACTTTCACTTCAGTAATAAAACTTCTCTACTGTTCATTTAAAGACACTAAACTATTTTCCTGTGGGTTCTTGTTTGGCAGAAAGCTTGGGTATGTTACACTTGGTCGGACATTAGTAAGATTTAATTCACACAGTTTAACTCAGCTCATGTAAATGCAGCCATTAGTAGAATCTAATAAAATCAAACTTGTGCCAAATAACATCTCTCAACCTAAATTCTCTCCACTCATATCTACTTTGTCTCAGATAATCCTTTCCTCGCTCCACCTCAGCGCCCTCATCCTTCTCCCGCTCTTATCTCTCCCCCGTCTCTTTCTTCTCTTAGAAAAAGTTTTTAAATAAGGTGTTTTTGTCTCCTCTCCTCTCATTCAAACTGATGATATTTTAATGGTTGTCACTCGGCTGATAGCAGTTGTGCTCGGTTTCCAGACAGACCAGTGTGTCTTCCTCCTTTGGGGCAGAATAATGGAACAATATTACTTATTTTACCACTTTGCTGTCAGGCAACTTTTGGTTTTAAATAGGTATGTCATTAAATGTCCTCTAGAGAGGTTTTTTATACATACAGACTATTCAAATTTAGATTGGGATCATTTAAATAGAACTTACACATATAGTTTTACCTGAGGGGAACTTCTTGTTTTCCAAGGTCCTAATTTATATTCACACACACGCACACACACACACACACACACACACACACACACACACACACACACACACACACACACACACGTATCCAGGTTTCCAGTACAACCAGTTTTCAACCACTGAGCTGCTCCAGTGCAGCAGTTGGTGTTCAGTGCCTTGGGCAATGAAACCACAACATTAAATCCAGAGGGAGGTTTGCTCTTTTCCACCCAGATTTACCAGCTGTAAATTTAAACCAGCAACCTTCTGGTCAGAAGCCTGCATGCACGTTATAATATTGATGAAAAAAGAGTTGACCAATGGAACCTTTCACAAAATCTCTAATTACTGTTACATTCATCTACAAGCTCTCTCTCTCTGTGTTGAAGGTCTTATAGGGGCTCAGTTATATTCAGAGGGTTACAGAGAAATAAATTATAGAGGCAGCAGAGCTTGATAGAAAAAAACTGGACCATTTGGGATAAAAAGAGGAGTGTGTAGCAGTGTCGGGAGAGATTACCTAATCAGATTAATTTGACATTTGATATGGTGATTACACATGACTCCAGTGGTGGAAAGTACTCTACTTTTTAAGATACTTTATACCTCTACTCCACCACAATTAGGAGGGAAATATTTACATTTATTCAACAGTTATAGTAATGTGTTACCCTTCAGATAAACAAAATGAGTTTAGATAATATGATGCGTTGTTATAGATTAAATTACCAAACTGTTAAATAGTGAAAATTAGCTCCGACTCCACCAGCTACAGCAGTAAAATGACAGTTACACATCAATGCGTCAGTAATAATAATCGACTAGCATAATGTTATATCACATTCTTTTTCTTGCATTTTGAGTACTTTTACTTTGTTGAGTATATGTTGCTAATAGAAGTAATGTACTTTTGCTCTATCAATATTTTCCATGCAGGTACCGTCAGGTATAATCCTGGGTTTTCAGGTTCATGATAGTGGTGCACTTCTTACTGGGGTAAATCACCATGGTAACTTGTACTGAACTCCTAACCTGCTTTGGAGCTGGTTAACTCCAGAGGGTCAGATCAAAACTACTGACCAATCAGATACAAGAATTCCTACATGAACCTGACAGGAGCGATAAACAATAAACAGTTAAGTGATAAATAATAAGGAGCAGAAGAAGTTTTTATAAATCAATCGTTTTGCTGTATGAGTCTTTCCATGTGTCCACTCTGGCTTTTAAACACAGCTTCTAACAAACAGAGGAGAGCAGTTTATCACTCTAAATAACTAGATAATAACTATTATAGCTTCATTTTAATTGAATGAAGATTCTACAATCCTGACAGTGTTGGTGCTCTTACCCACACATCGTTAAATGCTTCCCATGATTAGAAATTAACATTTCAGTCAGATTGACATCATCACACATTGACTACTTTTCTTCTCTTCTCTTTATAATGGTGCAGTTTACAGTGCTTTTTTTAATTTGATTTTTGTATCACCCTGCAGTAGATTAAGCCTGTTTTACTTAACAAAGCTGTGATTCAGTTCTGTTTATCTATTTACATTAAGAGAACAGATTTGACAATGATGAATATTTCACAATTACAAATGTAGCACCTTGAAAAACAGTCTGGGGTTTTCTATATTAGTTAAATGAAGTTGTTATTTTGGGCTCTGTGTATATTTTTTGACATTCTCGACGTCAGGAGTTCAGATATAAACTCTCGCAAAATTAATTTTGCAGCACAGGAAAAAGAAACAGCTGGGCATCTCCACCCACATTTCCCTGCTGAATATCAAAAACCAAATCAATTATTTAAATGATTAACTCCAAGTTTCGTTTCATCCTGAAAGCTTCCAGGTTGTCAGTTTTCTCTCCCCTTCGTCTTTCTCTCTGCTCTTCGTCCACTTCTTCTTCGCTCTTTGTATTCTGTGTCTTTCCCTCATCTCTGGCTTTCCTAACACGACCTACGTGTGTGTTTGTGTGTGTGTCCATCCCATACACGCACACACAGCACGGTGTGGTACAGCAGCTGTTGAAATTAATTATGGATGTGTGTTTCTAATGGCTTATGCAGGCTACTCTTTTGCTTGCTGTACCTTCAAACAGGTGGAACAAGGAAAGAAAAACACCTTCAAAAACAGAAAATAAGACAAAACAACAGCTGCACACTGTATATATATTATCAGTACACTGTATTTTTCTTCACTATGTTACAATTTGGGTCTGAAACAACCCTGATTTTCCCATAGAGAAATAATGTATGCCATAGTTTGAAGTAGCCAGTGATAAATTGTATATGTATTATTCTTTCTAAAGACATATTTCAGTCTCAGTTGGGTATATGGCTTTGCATGGTCATACATTATAAAAGCGCATTGTAAAGTTTTTGTTGTGGAAGGAAAGTTTGCTGCATTATGAACCGGCCGTGTTTGGTTTCACACTGGAGGAGAGGAGAGAGGAGTTAAAATAAGAATGACGGACAACAACGATTTAATTACCACAATAAAGTTAATGTAAACTTGACAGATATCACCTCACCTCTTCATCACAAAAACTTCTCGCCTAAAACAATTAACATATACATGCACACACACACACACACACACACACACACACACACACACACACACATTTCGATTATGGCAACAACTCGGGACAGTGTTGGTCCAGGATTAATGACCAAAAACTGACCATAAACACACCAAGGCCGCATCATTTGTAGCTGTTTTGTGTCATTTCAGCCGGTGGTGTCCTGCACCAGCGTAGAATGGGGGGGGGGGGGGCACAACAAGGAGGAGATGAAATATAAGGTGAGAGACGTAACTTAGAGTAAAGTCTTAGGTTGTTCTTTGGTTGTTATTTACATTTAAGTGATTATTTCCCTGTTTTAATGATCTTTATATTTTATGCGAAATCTGTTTCAATATGAGCTCTATAAATCAATCACTGATCATAATAATTCTGACTGATATATCACTGCGATGTTGGTTTGCAGTTACATGTGATAAATGAATATATGGGTTGAGACTGTCCTCTGTTTGTGCAGCAGGTTATTATGAAGGTTCTGGGATGCAGGAACATTTTAGGAGCTGTAAGAGTTGCGACAGAAACTCATTACATACATTCATGAGTCACTTCAATTGACACGTGAGCACTGAAGGTGTAAAAAAAGAACTACAAGAATCTTGCGGATGACAGCTTTAACTCTGCTCACTTTGGTTTCGGTGATGTGACAACACATGATGTGAACCATGTTCTGTCAGATGACACATTAATCGTTCGTACTGCTTATTATTGTTGTAATTATCCCCTATGTAACCACAAACATTAAAGAGCAAAATCAAATCATTATGAGATGTTAATGTACATAAGTGTAATATGTGATTTTTAATAATCAACTGTATATTTACAGACGCGTGCAGACTTGTGAGAGCTCATGTGTATGAGCAGGATGAAGGATGAAAGGGAGAGTTGTGGTGTGTGTCTTTGTTTGCTGTGTGATTCATTTCATGAGAGGGAGATGAAAGTGCAGATAAAGTGGATTGGAAATAAACAGACGGTGTCTGTCTGAGTGCAAGTGTTGATATTAGTTTTGTGTCTCTGCATGCATGTACTTTGTATGTGTTTGCACAGTGTGTCTAAACCCCACCTGAATCCACACGGAATAATGTACTGGTACTTGTTATATGATTATATCTTTGTTTGCAAAGGTAATTACAATGATTTTTTCCATATTTGGTTGTATTTACACAACGATGTCACGACTGCAAATATAAAAACATTGTCCCCATAGTGATCCCATGCACATGACAGAAGATGTCACTCAGTCATGTATGCAGTTCGTATTTTATATCAAAATTACAGTACAACTACAGTACAAACAAAACCTCAGCTGCACGACTACACTCGCCTCAGTGTGAGTGTATTTGTGTGTGCTTCTTTAGGACACAGAAATATAGTTCAGTGACTTTAGGTTTTACTTCTTGGCATCATTTTATGCCTTTATGTCTCGTCACAGTTTGGTATTTTGAAAGAATTCAAAGACACTAAAATCTTTTCTGCTGAAGACTAATTGATTAGAACTAGAAGAACTAGTTCCACATTGTGGGAAATCACCTTTCTTGTTAGATGAAAAGATGAATTCCATCCTTATGTCTATACACTTTAAACTTGGATGAAGGACCAGTAGAAGGGGGAGACAGCTAACCTGGCTCTGTCCAAAAGTAAAACAAAATCTGCCCAGCAACACCTCTAAAGCTCACTAATTAACATGTCAGCTTGATTGTTTAATGCAAAAAAAAAACTAAAGTGTAAGTTGTGATGTTACAGGAAGTTATGTGCTTGCTACAATCCCGCATGTTTACATAGTGTGTTTTATACTGATTAACATGCACAAATAAATAAATGAAACTGTCTTGCTCTTAACTGTTTGGTAACCGTGGTGATTAGGGTTAGGACCTGATGTAGGAAAACAAGCTATTACAGATGAATAGTTCCTAAGTCAATGTTCCTATCTCAACTTAAGAAAGGAAAAATGTATTACACAAGCTTGTTAACTGCCCAAAATCTTGTATAAACTCTCAACACTTTAGGATGACTGTTTAGTTGTCCTGACTTTAACTTTTCCACCACTTAGCTAACTTGTTTAATCCACATGGCTGCTCTTTTATTGCTTTTACACAACCAACAAAATATCAACAGGAGGAGCTCATTCACTGAGAGGCTCAGGGCAGACCCTAACAATGCGTTTCAGCTATCTTAACCAACTCTCTTTCTTTTAACTCCAATATTCCCGTTGTTATAAATTTCCCAAAAATAAGATCTCTGGGTTTTTCTACAGCTGTTACCAACACTCCTAACTTACATTTCCAATCTGTATTGGTTTTAGTTCAATGTTTTTGTACATTTCAATGAGAAATCTAATAGGTTGCAAAAATACCTTTGCTCGATTCGATGAGAAGATTAGCGTTGGTTGCTAAGTAACAGACATAAAAGATGGTAACTGATGTTGGATTGAGTAAGAGATAAGGATAGGATAGGATTCCTAGTGTTATTTTTCCCACATTGAGAAGAATCCTATCTTATATTCTTCGATTCTTAACTTAAGACTTCAGATAGGACGTTTCTGTAAAACAGCTCCAGGCTTTCTTGAAGGAAAGAAATGCAACAGCTGGTACGCCTTCGAGTACCTTTTTAATGACGACTCCAGGAAGTAGTTTCCGTCTTTTCCCACTCTTTATGCTAAACTAAACTAATCGCCTTCAGGCTCCGGCTTCATATTAACGCCATGAGAGTGGTATCAATCTTCACATCTGAATCTCGGCAAGAACGCACATAAACATATTTCCCTAAATGTTGAACTATTCCTACAGGGTGGGTTTGCAGTGACTGTCGAGGGAAATCCTCCTAAACTGCGCCAGAATGATTTCCTCTGTTCAAACGTCTGATATATAAAAAAATAATAATTTCACTGAGATTTAAACAAGTTAAACACTTAACATTCTCACGGCAACGACTCCTCAACCATCTGTCTGTCTCAACCCAGGATCCTCTAATTGGGCTCTTTCCTTTTGACTCCAAAACCACAGAGTCTGGACTCTTCTTCTCCTTCTCCGACCGCCAAACCGGCCAACTGCCCAATCTGCCCCGCTGTCTGACCAACTCCAGCTCATTCATACAAGCATTTCTCTTCTTAACAGCTCTATCCTCCAGGTTGCCTAGCAGTCTGTAACATGCAATTTACCCTCTCAGACACAGTGCCAGCAGCAGCCTCTGCAAAAGGACACGGCCGCATGAGTGTGTGTGTGAGTGAGTGAGTGAGTGAAAGGGACAGGGAAAGAACGAGAAAGGGTGTGAATATGTGTGTGTGGTGGCGATAACGACAGGTGAGCCGGCCGAATGAGGTTAGCTGCAGGCTACTAACCTGCTCATGAACTTGTCCGTCTTTGACCGTGCACACACACACACATGCACGTACACACACACACACACACACACACACACACACACACACACACGCACACACAGAGGCTCAACGCTCAATTCAGAACCAAATATATTACTTTTCAGAGGGAAGGAGCGAGATAAAGCAACAGAAAGAGACTGGGAGAGATTGAAAAATAAGCTTAAGGGGGTGGGGACTGAATGAGAAAGAGGACGGGGGAGGGAAACTGAGAAAGAGGCAGAGCTGAAAAAAATTCAGTGTGATTCAACTGTAATGAGAATAGTTATGAGGTGGGATGAAGGGAAAGCAGCAGGACTGAGAGACGATAGGAAAGACAATAGAGAGATGACGGCGATCAAATAGAGATAGAAAGAAATAGGTAGAATGATGCATGTAACACACCACTAGGAGATACATGTTGTTCAGGCAGTGAAGATAAACAGTCATCAGAGGTAACGTCACCTGTGACAATCTACTGTGATAAATATCACACTTTCTAAAGCACCCTATTGTAACCACCTCTTAGGATTAAGAGTCATTTTTAGCATACTAGCATTTGCTAATTAGCACCAAACAAAAAGTGGAGCTGAGGCTGTTGGGAAATGTCTTTAGATTTCAGGTATTACACGAAAAACAAAAGTATCAGTCAAAGTGAAAGTTTGACCCAATGATGGAACAAGATTTCATTAGGATGCATCATCATCCAGGAGCAAAGTCTGCACCAGATTTCGTGCCAAACCATCCAGCAGAGGTGGAGGCATTTCACTGGTTAACTCTGGCCTGCTGGTGAGACGGCCAGATCATTAGTTATAAATCAGTTACAAGTGATTCAGAGCTCCACCGCCACCGAGTGCTGGCCAGGACCATAAAACTGAATTGAACTGAACTGATGAAAGGAGGAACCGGACGGAGGCTGGTCCTCTGAGACGAGTGGTATAGCAGAGGAAAAAAAAAAACAGCGAGTTTAGAATAAAAGCTGGACCGCAGTGAATGGCTGAACAATAAAAGCTCAATTTATTCATTTCATGATAATCCATAATGATAATTTCCAAGTTAACCTTCTTTCATAATCAATAGCTATAAATGTCATGTCATCGCAATCCACTTTGTGATGGAAGAACGTACATTTCATTTCATCTGTTGTCACAACAAGTAATCAAGTAAGAGGTCGTGTTCATTTACGAAAAAAACTCAAATCTGCTTCAGGTGCCTGCTCAGTTAGCTCACAAAACACACGCATGCATGCACGCATGCAAACACACACACACACACATCCTTGTTTTACTATATTTGTGGGGAGCTGTCATTGCTATGATGCATTTCTTAGCCCCTTAACCTGATTCTAACCCTAAAACCAAGCCATTTAAACTTGTGAGCTCAAGCATGTTGCTCCCCACAAGCCTGTCTGACTCTCCCCCATACCTTCGCGCGCGCGCGCACACACACACACACACACACACACACACACACACACACACACAAAGATGCCTATCGCTCATTCCATTAGTTCCAAATGCCAGGTTGTGCATAAGGATGTGATTGGCTGCCTGAGATTACAGGTTGAAATGCAGAGCGAGGAAGCGTTTATCAAACGGGGGAGAGCATTCATGCAAAGACGAGTCTGAACACATGCACATGTTCACATTTGCACATGTATTTGTTGGATGCAATCAGGTGTGTGTATGGTTCTCCTACCTTTCCTAAATTGCATATGTGTTGCCTCAGTCATTTTCCAGGTACAGTCACTTGTTTTTTTAAAGGGTATTTTCTTAAAGAAAAAGCTCTTCAAAATTTTAAGCTTTTGCAGGAAGTGTTTTTGAGTGGGAGAAAAAACAAACAGGATAGACAAGATTCAAAAAGAAGAGGCAGAACATTTGTTTTTCAGGTTTCTCCTCAGTATAATAAAAAAGACGAGCAATATTTCTGCCTGTCTTTCTGTTTATATACTGAGATTCATCTTTAGCCATGCATTACTTGTTTTTTTTCCATCTCTCTCTCTCTCTCTCTCTTCCTGCCTTTTTACTCTCCCTTTTCGGCTCTTTTCTCCTTCATCTGTCTTTGCCCTCACAGGTAACTTGTGAGAGTAGATCAGCAAATTAATTTTCTGAGAATACATTAACACCTCATATTCTCTGGCATGATGTCAGATGTCTGTCTGTGTGTGTGTGTGTGTGTAAGAGAGAGAGAGAGGCCCAGAGAGAAAAAACTAGAGGCCATCTTGTGATGAGATCACACATCAGCTGCAATGTCTGTCAACATGTTGGTGTCGACTCATGAGTTTTGTGACTGTATCCTATGCGTGGTTGTGATACTATCATGGTGCCAAAATATGTACACACACATATAAACACCTGCCACAGAACTCAAAACCTCCTCTGTAGTGGTGCCCACTACAGCAGGTGTCTCCAGAATCCCATTTTCCCATGATGACACACAATCATACAGACTCACATTGTTTTCACAATGTGGAAACTATACCAACCTTGCTGGTAAAAATAGTGATAGTAAGGTGATGACAAGTGTGAATGTAGCATCACAGGGGGTGATTATAATTAGAACTCAGTTTGGTTCAAGTTGTATAATTGCACAGGTTCACACAAACTTGCACAGAGAGCCTGACATTGAATTTCACCCCATTTCCCTCGACTCAGCTAATTTCTCCCTCCTCATCTGTAATCTTCCACAGGATGTGTTGAACCTTGACGTGTTTTCTGTAGTTACTACAAGAAACTGTGGAAAACTTTTGTGCAGAAATTTTTTGAAGAGTTTATGCAGAAAAAGCAACTCTGTGATTCTGTTGAGTTGATCTGATATTGTGTTGACTCAAATTCCATGTTTCATTATGAAAGTGGTATCAATCTACTCACCTAACTCTTGACAAGAAAGTGAAGATGTTGAATTGCTCGGTAAAGACAAAGGCTACGAACAGACCATTAGCCTATTGGTATGAACAGTTTAAAATCAGAAAAGTCAACTTGTAAAACACTGGTAGATCAGGCAGAAGTCAAGAGCATATGATAGCATATATATATGCCTGTATATAATACTAACGTAAATTGACAAATTTATGATGGATATACATTTACATAACATATGTCTACAATATAAGCATATGAGTTAGATATATGTCAATATATGAAATTGTTCCAATTTCTAATAGGTTTCATAGATAATTTTCACATTTTTTTAATTTTATGTCTACATATATTTTTCATATGGAAATTCAACTGATGTACATATATTATATTTGCATATGGGAATGTAGAGGTACAAGATATAATGAATAAGTTGTGACATGTTGCTGCGGGTTCACTACAGAACCACTAGGCTACTCTAATATGATGGATGCATCTCTTTCCTCTTTAGAAATCCCACAGAGTGGACCAGAGTAGTGGTGTGTGGTGCAGGCAGATTTTCCTCAACGGTTTTCTGGGTTATAGTGTGTAGAAACTGCAGTGAAACTGGAGGGGGGCCTGAGAAAAGAGAGGAGAATGAAGAATTGGGAGAGACAGGGGTGACAGATGGAGGGAAGGACGGCGAGAGTAAAATTGGAAGAAACAGAGAGATTAAACTATACAGAGAGAGAGAGTGAGCAGGAGAGATGTAGTGAAGCAGAAGGATGTGTGATGGATGAAGAGATGACAGGTGTGATGAAAGAGAAGAGGGAACAAGGGATGAAGAGAGGCAGATGGATCATCATGACATTACACTGGAGTGTGTGTGTGTGTCTGTGTGTGTGTGTGTGCAGATTCACTCTCTCCTCCTGCTTCCCAGCGATGTGTGTTTGTAGCTCTGATGATTGTATTATCGGAGCTTATTATGGAGTTCATGAATGTCACCACTCACACAGGCCTGTATTAGCTTTTAATGACAGAGTTAATTAACTTATGCTGGCACATGTGCAAACATAGACTCATATGCTCATATATATGCACACACACGCCTCGTGTCATGGAAGTATGAACTAAATTGCCTTTAGACCACAGCAGGAAAACAGATTGAAACGCAGGATCAGCTTGGAAAAAGAAAGCAAAACAAATATTTGTTCAGCTTTACCTCTTTTGTTACACCTACTGTATCGTCTCTTCTCTTTCCCTTATTCTGTTTGCTCCATTTCTATCATCCAACCAAAAGCAATCTATAATGATTATATGGCAATTTCAAAAATAGACAACCTGTTGGAGTGCTTCACTAGAATTATTAATGAACACAATACAATCACAACACAATATCAACAGTTAACTTAAAAAAAAAAGGTCTGTGAAGCTGTGCTTAGGCACAGAGGTGCTTTGAGCTAAATGCTAACACCACCAGGCAAAGATTCACACAGCTGCTGTGCAAAAATGCTGATGTTTAGCAGGTATGGTGCTTATCATGTACACTGTCTTGGTTCAGCTTGTTAGTATGTTAACACTTGCTAATTATAGTACTATACCCAAAATGCAGCTGAGGCTAATGGGAATATGATTAGTTTTGTGTATGAAACAAAGTGCTGGATAAATTTTACATTTGATCCGATGATGGTGCTAGATGAAAAGTTAAGGGGTCACCAAAGTGATTACAGTTAATTCTGTGGGGGGCATGAATTTCTGTACCACATTTAAAGGCTTTCCATCTGATAGTTGTTGAGACATTTCACTTAATACCACAACTCTCAGCTTCATGGTGGCGCTAGAGGGAAAAGGTTAGTCCATCACCAAAGTCAGTAGGATACATCCCATGGGAACAATGAAATGTTGTATAATATTTCATAGCAGTCCATCCTACTGTTGTTGAGATATTTCCAACCATGGTTTGACCAACAAACCATCAGCAGGACACAATCGCTAGTAGCCCTGACCCTAACATGGGTAAAGATTTAAAGGGAAAATCTGTCACGCTTTGATCACTGGTCGGGATCATGGAGTGTGGTCAAAATAATTGCAGCTGAGGCCTGAGATGTCTAGACTTTTAGGTCCCAGCAACAAAAATACTGGAGCCTGAATTTGTCATAACTACAACCAAATACCATCTGGCATCGAATATACTTTCCTGGTAAAAAGCACATTCTTCAATGTCTGTGCCCCAGCTTTGCAAAAGATTCAAGTCCAAACTGGAAAAGTTCCTCCAGATCCACATGAGACATTCAACAACAATTTTCACAAATATAAGCCTCCACATAACTAGTGATTTTATCTTCATAAAAAAAATCAGTGGTATGCCCCTTTAAGTAAGGATATATGTGATTTTGAGTGATGCTGATTTAGTCAGACAGGTTTGTACATTGTGTTTATTCTGATTCATCTACACAGTGATAGAGATGGACAGGGATGCAGGCTTGTTTAGACTGACAGACTGTCACAGAAAATGTAGGTGGTCCTACTGGACAGTATTCATCATCTCAAATCTAAAAGACTGTTTAGATTCAAGATGATGAATGCTGCATGTATGTGTATGTTAGCCACTATAAGCTGCTGGTCATAAAAGACCAAGTCAGGCATAGCAGTAATTCCCCAGAGTGTATTGACTCAAGCAATGGTGCATTTTGTTACTCAGGAAGAATGTAACACATTCTTGCTTTTAAGAGCCAAGCTTCTAGCCTGACCATTACATGTGGTAAGATAAAGTTTGAAAGACAACTGACACTTATGTGTGCTCCCCTGGTGTTCCTCTGGGCTCAGACAAAGGCCTGTTGCTTTTACTTCTTGACCCCAATATCCCCAAACTTTTTTTTTTGTATCCATGACAAAACCCAACTTTGCTTTTCGCTCCTCTATCACTTTACTTTCCACAGGCATATGTTCAGCTGGATGGCTGCCCACCAGCTCTAACTCAACCTTGACAAAAGTGAGATATGGCTCTTCTCTGACAAATGTTGTCCTCTGCGAGACCTCTCTATCAGGACTGACAGCACCATAGGGACACCTGCCCAGACTAGCAAGAATCTCAGTTGTGATTTTAGGCAGCCAATTGCCATGCAAGGCTTGTATCACAGAGAAAAGCCTCTTCCTCTGGCCAGACCCCGTCCAAGACTGCTTATATCCTCTTTCGAATAAACCATATCCTCCCTGCCTGGTCTAATGAGTTACTCTGTTCACAGCTGATATCTTGTGCTGCAGTTTTAAAGTAGCAGTATTCTCTCGTGTCACCTCCACCCCTCCTTTACCTCCTAGAGGCAGCTCACATCAAATTCACAAACCTCAGTTCTGCAGTACAAGTTGCTAAGTGAGGTGCATCCCCATATACCTCCAAGACATGTGCTTAGCTCTTTCCTTCCAGAAGCCACCAAGCCGTAACTCCACTCTCAGCCCGACTCCTCTCCCTCCAGGCACCTCGGTTGTGAAATGACATTCCCACCTCACACAGGACTCAACTGCCTGTGTGAAAAACTCATTTCTGCAGGAACACTTCATATCCCTCTCTGAGCTATCCTGAAAGTCTTTGACCCTGATCATTCTCCTGTCATCTGAAAAAAAAATCATTTTTCCCCTGGTTCTTATTTTTGTTTCTATCTAAAAAACATTTATTGTGAAGAGGCTGCTGTTACTTCCTCTCCATCATGGAGCCCCGCTGGAGATTTCAGCAGGAGACTTACAATAAATAGCGGTGGTGGATCCTTTTCAGTAGCATTGTTTTCAGATGCACACTAATCTGTACAGGACACTAGTTTGTCTTTACAAGCTCAGTATCAATATATTACATATATACACTGCGATGACTTGTGGTTTGCTGCAGGTAGGGAACAAGGCCAAGCTTGCTGTTCATAGTCTGACTGCTTGTTAGAACAATGTATACTTTTTCAATGTTAAGATGTCAAGTGTGGGAGTAAAGTCCTTGGAGTTGTTTAAAGGCAGCTTTGATTGAGCTCTGCTGAGTAATGAATGTATTGTAATTGATTTTGGTGATTAGTAATTTGTAAAGTCATATGAATTTATATGTACTATATCTGCATGTTTGAAGGATACTATAAAGCAGTGTTCAATATGATGCCACTGGAAGTGAAAAAGGAAACAAGGCAAGAAAAAGCCTACTTGCTGTAAATAAGTCGGGTATCGTATACAAAATACAATCCCAGGCTCTCAAGTGGATTAAGAAGAAAATAAATGTAATAAAAATGGACTTAAAGCAGTAATAACACATGTTGTTGGCTACTCTGCGACAGTGGAACAACCTGTGAAAACAACAATGACATAATATCAGTATATGAAGTTCTTACATCAAGCCTCTTACCAAACATTAGTATATAGTAGTATAGTATTCATTTGGAGTGAAGGCTCTTTTCACCTTACCTTTTCTAATCTTCTTTCAGCTCTGGTTTGTTCTTCAATATCTGTCTTTTAATAAGAAGTTTGCTTTCAGATGTTTTATTACAGAAAGGGTTTGAAACCAATGAGCAAAATAGTCACACACTCTGTCTTTGTGTTATTTATGGATTGAATTATGGTGAAAATAAATGATTCCCATTTTTGCTGGGAACACCACCCTCAAAGACCCCCTGGGGGTCCCTGGATCCCGCTTTGAGAACCTGCATTATAGAGGGTTTTTAATAACTACAATATTATGTGCATGCAAGCAAAGTCATGGATTTTTTTTTTTTGTAATACAGCTGTCTTTATTCCTTTTCAAACATCAGCCATGCCAATTATTCTTTTTCAGGGCTGGAGCCAATCCCAGCTGACATTGGGTGAGGGCGGGGTTCGCCCTGGACAGGTCACCGGTCTATCGCAGGGCTGACATATAGGTACATACAAACATTCACACCTATGGGCAATTTAGAGTCACCAATTAATCTTTCATGTTTTTGGATCCAGAGGAAACCCATGCCGGTTTGAGAACATGCAAACTCCACGCAGAAAGACCCCAAGAACCGTCTCGCTGCACCAGCGTACTGCCCCATGTCAACTGGGATTGGCTTTTTAAAACATTTTGAAACATATTAAGATGTATTGACGTGAAGATGCACCTTAGAGAAGATAAAATAATAAAATGTATGCTTACTAATGGTCAGTGTTGTATTAATTTACATGTTTAAATTACATTTTTATCTTATTTGAAGAAAAGTGACAATATCAGGAAACAAAGGTAAAAATGGTCAGTAAGTCTCACATACCAAAACAATGAGCGACAAAACATTAATCTAGAAATGTTAATCTAGTTAAATGTCACTAGAAATAAGTAAGAAGATGTGTATTGGGCCCTTTTTTTAAATTATATTAAGAAAGTAATAAAAAAGAGTTAATTCTACAGTTACATTAATCTGAGCTGTTTCCGATAAGAGATTGAGAAACGTGATAGATAGAGAGGTAAGGAGATAGACGGATAGATGAGAATCAACCAAATGTGAAGAAGAAAGAGCAACAATGTTGGTAGTGGAAGAGCAATAAGGGATGAAGGCATGAACGGAGAGATCAAGATGGGAGGGAGAGAGAATAAGAGAGAGAGATGAGGGTTTGCTGGCTTGTGAAGTGAAGCGATGATGAAAGAGAGTGAGACAAATTGGCAGAGAGATGAAGAGTAGAGGAGAAAAAGGTTCCCCGTTCGGCAAAAAGGGGGCAGTATCAGTCTGCAGCAGGTTCACAGAGAAAGAGTGTGCGAGAGAGAGAGAGAGAGAGAGAGAGAGAGAGGAGAGACGAGGTGAGAATAGCAAAGACAGTCAGAGGGAGAGGGAGGGACGGGTGGAAGGTAGACAGAGGGTAGGGTGGTGGTAAAGAGGGAGGGAGGGCGGGAGACAGAAAGGGTGGGGTGAAGTGCGGTAGGATAGTTGAGCACAGGATGGAAGAGACAGAAGAAGAAGAGAGGGGAGGGCGGCAGAGACAGAGGAGAGAAACAGGAGGAGAGTAGTATATTACAATGCCAGCATGGGAACACAAACCACTGCTTATCTATTACCATTTCAATACAAACTACTGCTGTTTGGATGAGTGTTTGCATATGATGCATATGAGCCTATCGGTTTGTGTAATCTGAGGTTTCTGCGTGTGTTGTGTGCCTGTGTGCCTGTGTGCCCTGTTTTATGCCTTTATATGTATGTAGCTGTAGATCTGTGTGTGTGTGTGTGTCTATGTGTTTGCATTTGTGTGTGTGTGTGCATGCACATATTGGCAGGGGCTTAAGGAAATGTTTCTACTGCGTTTGCCCTTGATATACCCAGCTGAATACAAAGAGCTTTTAAAAGGGTATTACACCACAGAACCAAGGCCCTCTCGGAGGCTCCACAGTGTTTAAACTGAGGGTTTTTTAGACACTCATGCAAGAAAATCATTGATTTACAAGGGGAAATAGGACTAACCCCTGATTCCCGCCATGAAAATAGGCCCTGCTCTTACATAGCAGCCTTACTTTCATCTGTTTGTACCCCTTAATGCCAGAAGCATCTGACAGCCTCTTCTGAGATTTGCCATTTCATTTTCAGTCAAGTTCGACTTATACGGACTTTGAAACCATTTTTTGAATAAATTTAAGGAGCAATGCACCAATTTCACACGTGAAGATGAGTTTACTCTACACTACGTAGCCCATCAAAGCACTTGTAAAACGTCTTCTGTGGTTCTAGCAGGAGGGTGCTACACACCTTGAGGGCTGCACTTCATAACATTGCTGCAATGGACCATTTAAAAAAATCAATCAGAGCCAGATATACTGTCTTTGTTCCATGTATTTTTCTTCCTTGTCAAAATCAAGCTGCAAACATTGAGGCTGAAAAATTAATCCAACATGGAAATGACAAAAAACTGCAGTTCCTCAAATGGCCACTTGAGGCTGGCTCCAAAAGCAGGTAAATCCTCATAGACTCCCATGTTAAAATGCCCAACTTAACAGCAGAAATAAACATGTTCACAGCATGATACAAATGTGGTTTTGGTCTCTATAGCTAAGTTCCTCCTTCATGACAACTGTACAGGGAGTGAATTTTCATATAAATCACCAGTTTAAATTTTATGTTGGCTTAAAATTCTGCATGGGTGAGCATACGCTTGCCACAAATCAGCATGCAAAGAAGTCTCAGCGCCACACACACCCCTACTCTTTGCCCATTTCTGGATTAGCTGGGAGTTAGGCGGAGTCAGGCTCTGCCAAGATGGCAATGGCAGAGGAGCCCACTCTGAGCTTCAAAACCACTCTTCACAAACTTATAGGTGACGTCATGGATCATCATCAATTTATATACAATTATATATAAATTTATATACAATCAATGGTCAAAACCTGGTGCCTACATTACTCACAATGCAGCTTAACTGCCAACAGTTTGGTTTGAGATGAGGTTGTATTATGCTAGTAGCGGCTATTGTAGCCTCAAGCTGCTACCCTCAAGCAGAGATGAGGAAATGGCTGAGGCGTGATGAGCTTGAGCTCCACAACCCGAGAATATTTTTCATTTTCAACTTTTTTAGTCTTCAGCTGACGTTAAGTGAAGTAATACATCCAAAGACCTGTAAACAGTCTCTGATAGGCTCAGTTCCACTTCAAATCATTTAAAAATAACCTTAACAATCATCAGATTTATCCTGTCTTCAACTTGGTGAAATTTTAACAGAGACCCTGTGTTACAACCTAGCACTCAGAAGTTTAAAGTTTCAGGTAGGAGCTAGTGAAAGACTTCTGAGTTTAATTGTGGGAAATGTAGTATCCAGCTTTTTTGTAGCTTGACACTTACTAGGGAGTAAGTGTCACAATGTCTACCTGACTTTATTGAAGTGCATTACTAAATTGATGGAATACTTTTCAAGCTCCGGTATATGGTACCAATATTTCCCAAGTATCTAGTATATAAACTGTTAAACATATGAGTGGACAGGAAACAACCTCAAAGAAATGGTACACAATGACTCTCCATAGAATGAAACTGAACCCCCCTGAGAATCCTGCAGATGAGCACTCGCTCTGGTGACAAGACCACAGACTGTACTCCACTGTCAGTTACATTAAGTTAATCACATATGCTTCACATCATGAGCCTCAGCACTCAGATTATTCAATTTGTGTTAATTCCATTACAGCGGTTGCCTGTAAAGAAGTCACAGATGATCCCAGTTTTCAGCTCTGTATTTAAGTCATTATAGAGATTGATTCTGTTTATCTCGACCTGTGTTGGGGTCTAATGAGGAGTATTCAATTTGAAATGTGCTGTCGAAATGAATGGAGTTTATTGGCATTGTGCTGCTGTAGCATTCTGTCATGTGTTTGGCTGCAAACACGCTAGTTTAATATATGACATGCACATGAATGAGCCAACCATTACCTGCAGTTGCTATGTGCATGAAAATATTGGCATCTGACATAAAACAAGACTAAGGGCTCTATCTTACAAGCAAGTGTCTTCTAGTTTCAGACTAAAGCAGTTGCCATTTTCCTATACAGCACCCATGTTTAAATAGCAAATACACTTGCACCCATCTGAGCAGCCATGGGTGTGTTGGTCTTGAAATGAGGTGTGGTCAGTTACTATCTTGAGGAAGCAGAAAGCGATTGTGGGATTGGCCAGCAGAAACCTGATCTGAAGTCAGTAGTGCAGTAAATCACTGTCATTTTAAGGGCACGATATGAAGATAGTAAAATGTGCCTATAGGCGGTTGCACAGCAGGCAAAACTGCGTGCACGCACACACATGGTTGTAAAAAAAAAATTTCGGCCTTAATTTTCCTGGGGGATTGGGGGGAAATGAGAGGAAAAGTCATCGAGAGAGGGGCAAGCCATACACAGCTGTCTGTATTTTGTGCCTCTGTAATAGATGTTGAGATGTTTCACTCAATGAGCCAAAAAGTTTTACCTGCTGGAAAAAAGGAGGAAAAAGAGGAAAAGTTAGTCATCAAAGTCATGAGGGTTCATCCTCAGGAGACCACAAAGGTTTGCATAAAATACAGTGGTAATCTGTCTCATTGATGTTGAGATATTCAAGAGTGACCCATTATGATGGACTGGCTAACCACTAGCATGGCTAAAAACTTCATCATGGAAAGTGTTCAACGGTTTTTATCCAACATCTATACGATATTGATTCCACCCACTTTAGATGTCTACTGCAATCATAGTCCTGAATATCTGTGTAAAGAAGAATCAGATGAAGTAGATGAGAATCAATCCAAATGGAAGATTTCACACCCAGAATAATATATATCAAGGCTACAATAAATCTGTAATCAAAAACCAGGGATCACAATCAGAGCACGATGACAGCTACAGTTGTTTCACAGCCAAAATAACAAAAACTTGTTTATTACTGGCTCCACAGAAAAGAGGAAGAGTGAAAATGTTTGTATGTGAAAACAAAGGCGCTGCTAGGAAGACATCATTTCAACAAAGGAGGAGGAGGAATGAAGGAAAACAGCTTATGTCTTAAAAACAAAATATGGTCAAAAAGATAATGTCCTTCATTCAGTCGCTCTCAGGTTTGTTTTCACTGAGAAAATGTGAATGTAAATGATATTGCTGCACACATTCTTTGTTACAATGCAGCAATGCTTGTTTCCATTTCTATTGAAATTACACTGCATCACTGTGCTCAGGATGGACTTACAACACACACGCGCGCACACATGCACACACACACACACACATAGACACAAAATATGGAGTTCCTTGAAGCATGCATACTAGCGTGCAAGACCACACATCATCACACCATTGACATCACTGGTGTTTCTGAACGTGTGTGGCCAGTCAAGAGTATCAAACTGTGGGCTTTGCATGTGTTTATGTATGTGTGCATGTGTGTGTGTGTGTGTGTGTGTGTGTGTGTGTGTGTGTGTGAAATAACAACCGCATGATCATTGATATAGAGACAGAGCACAACACGTCATACTGTAGCAACCACACCCACTGGAGGAGAAAACAATGAACTCCACAATATGCAGCGAAGGGCTGAAATGATTTCACTGTGCCAAGTGATTATTTTCATAACAGAGAGGAGAAGATATTTGACAAACCTAATATTGTCAGTCTATCTCAGACACTCTTCCCCTCTCCTTGATTTTCTTGGAGAAATGATGATGAAGTGAAATACTGTGATATTTACAATTTGATTGAATCACCGGGTAAAACCATCATTTAACCTCAGAAAGACCTGCAGGTTTTGATTATTTGGTAGTAATCAAGGCACAAAGCCTGAGCTTTGAATGTTATATCGTAGATGTGATGATGAAAAAACTAGTAAAAGCTTGAGAAGGCATGACAAGAGTATCCAGTGAAAGCTGATGGCTTGTTTGCCTCATCTTTTGTTCGGTATTTACACTGATACAACAATGAAACATCACCGTTCTTTGGATGCCCCACAACTATTTTGAGTGGATGGGTGTAAGTGGTGTAGCACCATAAACCAGCCAACTCAAAGGCTGATGTGAAGCCATCCTGGAGGGTCACTCATTGTGACTGTACGGCAGGGTAAATCAAATCCATTAGGCTCTTCATTAGAATCAGACCGACCAGGATGTGGAAGTGTCCCTTGAGGACCTCAGTGACTCTTTCTGCTTAGAGAAAGAAATGATACCTCATCAGTGTTTTGTGTATTGCTTTCCTCTCTCTGATGAATTATTTCACATAAAAAAAAATATTGACAAACCTCTCAATTGCTTTATTTGTAAAGTATGAAATAAACCTATAGCCTTGTCATCAATAAAAACTGTTTCCAGCCAAGAATGAAAGCTGGCGAGTAAAACCTCTGTCAGCTAGTGTCTGTGGTAGAGGATACAAACATGTATTTAATTAATTGAATGTGAAAATATCCCTTCATCAATGTCCATGGACTCCAGGCCCATGGTAGTTGGAAGATAAAAAACCAGACGGCCTCACAATATGGACTCCAGCTGTCCGACCCACCAAGCCTTTTCAAAAGGAAGGTGATGCGTCCAGATGCATGTGAGGTGATCAAATATTTGGCTGTTGTACACGTTTTGACACTAAGACACACAAATCACAGACAAAATCTTATGTTATATGAGTGAAATATCAGGAAGTGTCTGATTATGGTGTGGTGGTAGATCGAAGTGTTGGTTTACTAACCGAGCGTTCTGTTTCTTTGGATGCGGAAACTCATCAGACAGTAGTAAATCTCATATTCATTCTCTGTCAGGCCAGAGTATTAGTAATGCCATTCTGACATGCGTGACATCTATCCACTTGGTGAGAACACGTAAAGCTGTTGTTCTATTTATAGCCAGGACAGATGTTGATGAGTTTGGGCAAATATTTAGTAGCATGAAGAATAACTTGGTTTTGTGAGGTGAATTTTCAGATTAAAAGTGAACTGAATGAACTGAGCAAGGAAAGCATGAAGTTCAAACCATCAAACAAAAAGTCAAACTGCTGGCTGTATATCACTGTTGTCTCATGGCAGCATCCTCCCATCAAAGGTTGATGTCCTTTTGAAAGTAGTTCTTCTGTTGGCAGTTCTTCAGGTCAGTTTGGTTTACATTTTATTTATGGACAAAATACAGCCAGATATAGAGGGAAGTTGAAGGACAGTTCACACACACAACAAAAATAAACAATGGTGGTGACCTGGGAGAGCGTGAAGCACATAGACTTAGTCCTAACCGCCTTGGTTATGGGTTCGAGTCCAACCCACGGCCCTTTGCTGAACGTCATTCCCGCTCTCTCTCTCTCAGTGTGACTTTCACAATAAAGGCAAAAATGCCCCAAAAAATTAACTTAAAAAAAAAATAGCTGTCACAGTAGTTAGCTTGCAAACATCGTAACGTTGCTGCATTGCTTTATGATTAATCCACATTCTACTATAAAACTAAGTTGCACACCGCCAACATGCTTTAGCTGAACTTACTGAAATACAGTGGCCTAAAACTGACATTTAGATTACCAGTGATAGAATGCTGCACACGTAGCATCCTCACTGTCAGGAGCACACGGTTTTCCCATTCCTGCTGATGCTTCACGTCATATTGACACTTAAGTCCTGAAAGACTTAGTTTTTCAGTTTGGCAGCTTATAAAACTTCTCCACCCTGTTGGTCGTGCATCCCAACACACCACAGCTTTTAAACATTTGTCTTTTTTTCTTTTTTCTCCAGCAGACAGAAGTGACAGAGAGGCACCTTCACGCAATAAAAAGTCGATGGAGAGCGATGAATTGTTCGTCCCTCTGGTGTGGGCGGGACTTAATAGCACTTTGTTTCTATGACCATCTGCAAACACACCTGCTCTTAGCTCTTATTTTCATTTCTTTTCATCACTTCTGTTCTGTTGTCATCATCAAGCTCAACTGAAATAAGTTCCAAATATTCATCCTGTCTCCATCACCCCGCCTTTTTCTGCCCCTCACACACACACACACACACACACACACACACACAAACATACAAATAGACCCTTAGTACATCAGATGGTTAGGCTGATTTAATAGAGAGCAACAACACAGATGTCAGAACAGCTGATCCTTTTCAACACGACCCTGGGCACTGTCTGTCTGTGTGTGTGTGTGTGTGTGTGTGTGTGTGTGTGTGTGTGTGTGTGTGTGTGTGTGTGTGTGTATAAGAAAAAGGCAAGATAGCTATAGGCAAGTGTGGATTTGTGCTACATGTACTGTAAGTGTTGGCTCTGTTGTAAATGATAAAGTGTCTTCAATAGCTGAAATAAATAAAGAAATAAAGAAGAAGTAAAAACAAACAAACTGAGAAAGACAGTAGTTAATAGAAAGAGAAAAAAGAAAGACGGACAATGGAGTCCAGTGGTGTTTAGTAAGGTAGAAAGTATTCATGATGTGGTACATAGGCTCCAACGTGGTGGTGCCCCCGGCCTCTGAGAATCCATGAAGAAATCATACCGGAAGAACAGTAACGTTTTCCAAAGGAGTTAAATAGACAGGTATTCAGGTAAAATCAAATCACAAGAGTAATGAGTGGAAAATGTTCAATATCTCAAAAAGAAAAAGCTGCCAGTGAGCTCACAGTATAATTAGCGTCTAGCTCCAGATATCTGGACTCGTGCACAGTACTGAGAGGTGGTGGTTTTGATTTTCAGAAACTCGTAGGGAAGAAATGCTTAGGTATGACTTCTCACATTGTTACTGTGTGTTTTTATGGCTACCGAATGAATTGTGAGAACTCAAACACCATACGTTCATACGTGTTTCATGATCTTTTGTGGCTGATAAAAAATACTTGCGTTGGCACAAGTTTTTGAGAGTGAAGATCAGCCTGCACGGTATATAATGAAGTCATTTTTAATGGGTTTTTGCACTAACATAGCACATCCGGCATATATAGTACAGTGTGAGGAAACAGTGGGATTTTTATACATGTTTATAGTATGATTATAATAAACAGCAGGAATTTCATTGTAATGTTGCTTTTACTTTTATGCTAACACTACTTGTGTGTTTGTGTGAAGGGGGCAGAGCCACGGGTGGGACACAGGGTCAGTTTGTAGAAACTTGCAGTGATCAGTCAGTAACAGCTGAGCCACTTAATCAGCATCCATGCTGAGAGCTTATAATGGTAAAGTCTCTGGATCAAATGTGCTGTATGGTAGATTACTGTAAAGCATTTGAAATCAATTTGTTTCAATATATAAAAAGAAAAAAAAATCCTTCCCACCTCGTCATGGAAACTGCCAGCACTTTTCATTCAGTATTGGCAGTTCTCTCTGCTTTGATTTTAATGAGGCATGGAGAAATAAGACAAATAAAAATGAGTGTTGTTTTTTATTTCATTTCTTTTTGGATTTTTTTTTTATTATCATTTTTTCTTTAGGCACCTTTAATCTTCCATACTTAACATTACTTATTTGTCACTTGTATATCTTCTTGATGTGCTCATCAAAGCATTTGTGTGCATTGTGCCTGAAGGAGCAGCTGGCAGAGCTTTCTGTACCACCTGGGCACCCATTACATTGTTACTGGTATGAGCTGCACTTGAAGGTATCGTAAAGATAAAAATCAATCAGGACCAAGTCTAAGTGTGATGCATTTATTTATTGGCAAAGCAGGGCACTCAGCCCTGACAATAAACAATTGTTTAAAGTAATCCGCATCTAATGATCACAAATGTTGATCTGTTAGATTTGCAACTAAATATTTTAGTTTATTTAGTTAGAAATGTTTTATTTGAGCTTATGCCTGGTAAACCTCTCCAGCTAGATTTTAAAAAGCACTATTCTATCAGTGCAGCATATTTAATTAGACAGAGAAGAGGAGTGAAGCAAGGTGAGACAGAACTGTTTGCTGTTGCAGAGAACAGTCCGTCTGGAGTTGGAGGGTTTCCTGGAAAATAAAAGAAGTGGCAGCCAGTTCCACGGCCTGGCCTGATATTCTGAATGTAGAGCCCTGTTCGGAGTTTCAACTCGTTCCCTATATAGTCCACTATATAGTCCACTATATAGTGAATCAGCTATTTTGTAGTGCTGTTCAAATTTTCAACTGAAAATCTTATTCATGATATAGTGCTCTACAAAACTTTCGCACGGCACACAAAAATTTAGTGTACTGAAGATGTAGACTTAATCGATTGAGCTAGACCATCATGCATTGCGGCCTGCTGTCTCGTGAAAGTGCTGCAGAAGAAGTCATCCCTTGCTAATGTTAGCTGCTAGCTAAAGTGATTTTATTACCCATTGAGAGTGCTGGTGAGCGTCATACTCCTATAACGCCTCGACCGTGCAGCAGCTCCTCCTCTACCTGAACAGCAAACTTTCAAAACTTTTTATAAAAAAAAAAAAAAAGTATTGACAAAAACAGAGTAAAGTGGCTCTGCAGACACAAATGAAAATTTGAATGTATTTCGCCTCATATGTGAAGCAGTATGTGAATATCCGGCGCATAATTATGTCGCAATTTAACATCCAAGTAGTGCTGTCTCCACTTGTCCCTTAGTGAGTCTCCTATATAGCAAACACTAAATAGCGGGTGGGTGAGTGAGTGGACAATCCATACACAGCCTAGGTATTCAGCTTTAAACCTAAGGAGCAACAGCTTTTCTCTCTTTTCAGTCCCTGTTCACACCTAAAATAGACTCCTTTTCCTCAGAATCCATTGCTCTAAAACCCTTTGTCACTTGACCATGACACATTTTTTAATGACCTCTCATTAGCACAAGGTATAGTAGAATACAACCAGCCTGCATGGAGCAATCCGTTATTTAATAAATACATGAAAATCACCACAGTTGGCTTCATAAAGTCTTTGGAACAATAGTGGTGAATAAAAGCATATGACGTAAGTTGCATATGTGTGTGCGTGTATGTGTCCGAACATGGGCTTATTAATGTTAACCTTTCACAACATGGAGACGAACTGTCACATGGACTGGCTGAGTGGGCGGCCGGCTCATTTCTTTTTCCCTGTTATTCAGGAAAAATCGTCTGATCTTACAGATGCTGACAATCCATCAAGTTATGTCACCGCTGAGTTCTCTCACAGTGCCTTTGTGTCTTGGCACAAGAACACTTAAAACTTCCTCAGTGTTAACAGCCAGCAGACTGAAATTATTATTTTACTTAGAGCCTAGGGTGTCATTTCCACTGGGGATTGATGGGATATGTCTCCCTCACTTTTATAGTTTCAGTTGAATTCATTCACTAAAAGACAACATGTCCCATTACTGTCCAACTTCCAAACTCCAGCTGTGACAGAGGTCTTAGTTGATCTGAATGGTTGGGGTGTCAGTTGGTTGAGCATCCACCCCATGTGCAGAGGCTCAGGTCCTCGCTGCAGTCGGCCCCGCTTCGAGTCCCACATCGGACAGCCCTTTGCTGCATGTCATTCCCCCTCTCTCTGCCTCCACATTTCCTGTTTCTCTCTACTGCACTGTCAATAAAGGCATAAAAGGCCCAAAATAATAATAATAATAAAAAAAAAAAGTTAAAATGGTTATCTGACTCACCTTAAGTTGTTACACAGCCTGCTACAAGTTGTAGCAAGAAATTGGCACGTTTTTTTCTAAGGCAACATATAAGCTCTCCTGGTTACCATTGTTATAGAAAGCATGATAACCAATTTAATCATATTTTATTATTTTCTTTATTATGAATCTATATAAATGAAAAAAAATAACAATCATATAACTTGTATATACATGGTAACTGTTTTACAGCTGCTAATCCCATGGCTAAGGGAACATCAGATGGACCTAGGATGCATTACATGATACGGCATTGCACTGATTATAGTAACAATATGCAACTTTTGTATGCTTATTAATATGAAGCTAGAGACAGGAGATGATTAGCTTAGCTTAGCACAGATACTGGAAACAGGAGGGCAATCAATGCACAAACAAAACTGCAAAAAACACCTTGCGAAACCAACACTTGTCTAATTTCAGCTAACTGTCAACAATGAGGCATATAGGGCAATTTGCCAACATGACATGTTTATAGTTGGAAAATGTGTTTGTCTGAGATAAGATGTTAACTGAGGTTTCTGGAGTATGCTGCCTGACCCCCCACTACCACCCTTATGTTTCACCTCACTACTCACTGTGTCCTGCACTATTGTCCAATATGAACTTAAATGCCAGGGAAACTGAGCTGTTCATGTTTTTAACAATACTGTGCTCATGATTGGACCCTTTTTTTAATCTACGCTTATCCATTCAAATCTGCAAGGAGACCAGTAACAGCTTAATGCACACAGAAATGTTTGTCCTTCTATTTACTTACATAAGAGGTAGATTTAGGTGCAGGTGTGTGCTAAATAGAGCTCCAGTTCGCCAGTATAACTTCATGGCTAGGAGGGAATCCAGCAGGGAGAGAAAATATAAAAGTTGAAATATTTTTTGCTTTTGTGACCCACTTTTCAAAATGCAAATGAATGTTCTTACAGAGACAAAACCGCACCTGCTCCCAGGTGAAGAAAACGCCTGAAACCTGAAACATTATTCAGTCAGTACAGATAATAATCTTAAGAAGAACCACAGGTTATTGACTGACAAAGGGAAACATAAATTGGCTTGTGATAGACTGGCAGCAGCTCAAAGTAGTGCCACACCTGCACCAATATTTCTAGTAGCATGAGCAGCTTCCTGAGCGACCGTCATTGACAGCAGCACCGTTCTGATTTTGTGGGCTGCGGCCTCTTCATTCCTCCGAAGGCTTTGTGCATCAGGGTCTGAGCTCCTCCAGGCCTGTGTTATGTCAGCACTGCCTCAGTGTGCTAATTGAGTTGTTAGAAAGGTTGGAAGTGTTGTGTTTGATTCCTCTGTGATAGCGATCCAATTTAAAGGTGTCACCTGAGCATTCTGTTTGAACGGACATGTCGCATCCAACACTGTGCTGTGTGTGTAAAACATGAGAAAAGCACATCACATTTACAGCGAGGGCTGGATATTAAAATGAATCTAATGTTTAATTTCGATTTTAATTTGAATTAATCAAATATCGATTTTTTTTTCTCATGTGCATCTGAATGTTATGTGTATGCAGTGGTTCCTTCTTGTACGTGGTTCTGATTGGATTGCAGAATGTGTAAAATTTGATCTTCCTGGAAATTGAGTTGTCGCCACAACGTGATAATTAACTGCTATGAGTCACAACAGTCCTGTAAACGTGAATAATTTACTTTCCCTTCCTTTATACCCCTTTGTTCTTGAAACATAAAAGAAGTCAAATGAGCTCTTACAAACAAATGTAGCCAGCATCAGCATTAACAGCAGTTTACTTAGCAGACTAGAGGAAACGTTGCGAGTTCAGCATCAAACTTCATTTCTTTACTCTCAAAGAGCTGTGTCCATCGCTGGAAAGCAACGTCAATGTTAACTCTTGTCTCTATCACTTCTTTTCTTTTTCTGAAGTTAGCATGCTAACCAATAGCTGAAGCTCTTGTCAAGCGAGAATCACCACCACCTGCTCCCAGCAAGAAACCACGTTCAGCAGCAGAGAAAACGAAATCATACAACACTTTGTTCCTGTTACAGCTAGGCACAAAAATAATGCAGAGTGACACAGGGTAACTGTCCTTTCATCTGTAGCCCCTCTCATGTTAAACCACCAACATAGAGGTACAAGACTTGAAATGAAAGACCCATAACAACTTTTAAGAAAGGGCACTAACAAAATATAAGTTGAAGAGGTTGAAGTGGTTACTTTATTAATTCAAGTCATTTACAGTCGGCTATCTCAGCGGATCAAGGGATTGCGTCTCTAAGAGGGACAGATTGAAAAAAGCACACTGATCTGTGCGTCTGTTAAAGAGATATTATCTCTGACTACATGATGTGAAGCCGTGGAACCGACTGGACAATGTGTGGGGTCTGGACCTGCCGGAGAGCTAACCCTATAGCTAACAGCTGTCTGCAGATGTCAGGCTGATGTGCTCAGCTGTCTGTGTAAATATTTCTGTACTCAAACTGTTCATTAAATCGTAAAGTTTTTGTCTTTTTGCATTTGAAAAGTAAAATATATCCTTAAAATATGTTTACAATTAAGCATTTAATGTCCCCTTTACCCTTTCCTTTATAGTGAAAGAAACAACTGTTCACTTGTTGAAGGTAGAAGAAATTTAAATTGCAAGAATTATTTGTGAGAAGAGCTTTTCATCAGCACCACCTGATGTAACTGAATCACCAAGGATCTAATCAAATCAGGAAATCAGTGCTGATATTCAGCCGTATACGTACCGTATATATGATGTGGATGACTACAGTAGTTATGTGCTTTCAGGCCCTATTTTCATGCATGTGGAATGGGTGTGTGTGTGTGTGTGTGTGTGTGTATGTGTGTGTGTGAGAGAGAGAGTGAATGTCTCTGTGTCCTTGTCATGATTGGACAGAGATTAGAGTGATCTGGCCACAGATGATAGCCTGTGATGACATTATACCCAGTGTGTGTGCGCACGTGTGTGTGTGTGCACACGTGTGTGTGTGCGCGCGTGTGTGTGCTGAGGTGTGTTGGAAGACAATTACATGGTAGAAAGATGGAGAATGGAATGGGCTCTCTCTCTCTCTCCTGAGGAGTTGTGTGTAGGTGAGATGTAAATACGTCTGCAGCAGTATATTGAGGAGTAGACTGGCTCAACCAACAGCTTTAAAGGTTATATCCCTCCTGAATATTAAAATATGTATTTACAGAGTAGAATATATTTATACCAAACATGTTACAATTTTTCAATCTTGATTTCACATTACTGTTCTTATTTAGACATATATTTATTTTAGCAAATGCATGTGAATGAACAGATTTTATATAGAAAATTGTATTTTTTAACCTTTTTTTTAAAAAAAAAGACTTTTGATAACATAGCACATTTGATAACAAAATTCAAATCTCATGTCCAGAAATAGTAACTTTTGAATACTTTTACACTGTTCACTGATTAGTTTCTGCAACACATCATGTGCTCTGATTCTTTAGAAATATTACCAGAAGTAAAAAAAAAATAACTGATGCAGTTGCATCATAATAGATGATGAATGAATGAATGAATGAATATTAATAATGAATATTGACTGCCAGCTGTGATCAATTATATCTTTGATAGAAGCGTATCAATAAAAAGGTTAAATCAAGCGATAGATGATTTGCCGTTCCTGTAGAAAGACAGACAGAACCGAAGAAACCAAGTGATGGATATACATTTAGAAAGAGAGAGAGAGACAAGTAATAAAAGACAGGTACAGATTGGTACAAAGACTGAACGAGGGAGGAATGGAAGGAGAGGGAGGCGAGACGGTGAAGGGAAGATTGAATCAGAGGACAAGGTGAAAGGGTGTCGAATGGTAAAAGTGAAGGCAGATAGGTACCATTAGATAGAGAGGGAGATAGAAAGAAAGATAACAGGAGAGAGTAAGGAAGAACTGGACAGAGAGATGAAAGGGAGCGCAAAAGAGCGATTGAATTTGAGGACAAGATGGAAGGGTGTCAAAAGGTATTATTGAAGGCAGATAAATACCCAAAGATAGATAGAGGGATGGATAGATAGATGGATAAGTGGATAGTTAGACAGAGGTAATGGAGCAGAGAATGAGGGAAAGCAAAAGGAGGTAGGGAAGATGAGATTAGAGGATGGAGGGATGAGGGGAACCAAGAGAAAGAAGAGAGGAGTGAGGCAGCAGATAGGGGTCACTTCAGACATATGGATGAGAAATAACCAAAAGAGGAGTGAAGGCGAGCAAAAGATGTGGGTAGAATGGGGTCAGTGGAGTGGTAAAATGGAAAGATGAGGAGAGGTATAATAAGGGGGGAGATCGAAGGGGAGGTGAGACGGAGGAGACGGGGGAGGGGGGTGAAAAGCATCGGAGCAAGATAGGAGAAAGGAGGTGAGGGAAAATCAACTGTGGCGAGAAAAGCAGAGAAATGGAGGACAGGGAAAGGAAATAGATATCTCATGTTTGATCTGCTACATGAGGGATAATGAGCAGGTCCACAGTGCGCACCGACAGTAAATATTAGCAAGGACTGACTAGCAGATCAGTCGATGTTAGCCAGAGACAGCACCGGTATATAAATGAGTTTAATAAAGCTGCATTTAGTACACAGTCTACAGGAGAAAGCAGACTGACATATTATACTATACACAACAATTATTGGATTTATCGTCATAAAAAATATGTACAGTCCTTCATGACTTTGTACCTGAGAAATGAAGCCAACATGGAAGTGACAAAAACTGCAGTTCCTCCTGGCTCCAAAAGCAAGTCAATCCCCATAGACTCCCATGTTAAAATGCTCCAACTGTAGGGGAGAGAAACATGTTAACAGCTTGGTACAAAAAACAGTTTCGGTCTCTATGGCTTTCCTCCATGACAACTGTACTGGGAGTGAATTTTTTCTACAACTCACCTGCTTTAAGTGAGCGCTAAATGAGCTATATGTTATGGCTATAGAGATCATATGGAGATCAGAATTTAGGTCACAGGTTCCCCGGCTCATCAGGAGTAATGCGATGCACCTGGGATCTCACGCAGCTGGTGGCTCAGCTGAGGCTGGGAGGTTTTATCAGGAGGTTTGGTTTCCTTGCTCATTTGGGTTGTTTGCTGTCAAAGGGGCAAGACCTTCAGTTGCTTCTCTGAGTTTTGTGTTGTTGGTTTTGCCTGTTCTGAAGATTTCTATTTTTGGCCATTTTTATTTACCCCCCTTCTCTGTGACTTCAACTATCTTTTTGTTTCTGTTATTCTATCCTTTTGATAGATTTAGTGGGTGATGGTTGGGAACTATATTTCCACCGTTACCTTTTAGAAGCCAGTGACCCATTTTGTTTTGTGTTTTGTTGCAGTGCTTAATGGTTTGTTAGTTTCCCCCAACAGTGGCCCCTGTGTACCAGGATTTGATTTGATTTTGTCTTTATTGGGGGGGCGCAACAATTGGTGGCTCATCCTAGATCAAAATGAAATGAAATTATTTTGTAGGTATTTTGTTGTCGCTCTTGAGTTGAAAAAGTTTGTTCAATGCACAACAGTTTTTAATCTGGAGTAATTTATTGAGAATCTGACTGTCACAGCCGGCTATGTATCTGTCTCACTCTCCACTCTGCCACACCTCCTCATCAGCCTCACTGTCTGCACCTGTTGCCCCCAGCTGCACTCTATCTCCAATCAGGCCAGTATATATACATCCCCGGTTCACTCGCTCTTTGCCACACTGTGGCTGTTTGGCGTTCTCCAGCTCTGACGTCACAACGTGAGTGCTTCCCTGCTGCTTTCCCGATCCTTTCGTCTGGCTTTGATTACCCACCTGCCTGCTCCTTCCTGGTTCGTCTGCCCCGCTGACTGCTCACCAGGTTCTGGTCCTCCTGCTCCCTCGATGACGTCCCCAGCCTGCTCCCTAACGCCTGGCAGCCCCAGCCTTCGGTTCCACGAACTTTTCTGGGTGGGTGGGTTCACCTCTCTCCACTCACCTGACCCGGACCCTCTATCCCCAATACCCACCTGTGCAATATCTCTGCTGGTTCTTTAATAAAGGTCATTATCAATCTACCAACAATTGTTACACTGACTTGGCTGTAGTCACTGGGTTGTTGGAAAAACTGATCCTCACCGACTATTCTAAGGCAAAATCAGAAAGTATGGGTGAAGAGTGATGCTGAGAGCATGTCACTGAATCTGTAGCTGAAATGGGGTTAAAACGATTAGATATGAAGCTCAAGATCGAGCAAATAAAGTTTGAGTGAATGAGAATGCAGCTGAGATTTCAGGAAGGGCAAAGTGAAAAGGAGCAGGCCATTTGTTTTGAAAGAGCTGGAACTTGAAGAGCTCCGTATCAAGTCAAATCAACAGTTTATGTCAAAAGACTTCGCTCTAGCTCGGAACAGCACACTTGTGCCACCGTTTAATGGAAAGGAGGTGTATGAGTATTTCACTCTTTGAGTGGGCTGCTGACACTGAAATGGCCAGAGGAGTTCAGGCCATTGCTACTTCAAACTGTTAGTGGGAAAAGCTCAGAGTGTTTTTGCATCTTTTGTCTGTTGCTCAAAGTTCTGAGCATAAAACTGTGAAAGAGGCCATCCTTCGTTCTTACGAATTGGTGCCAGAAGCATATAGGCGGCAATTTCGTTAATGGAAAACGAACGAGACTCAAACTCGCGTAGAATTTGCAAGGGAGCAACAGTGTTTATTTGTTGGACAGGTGTGACGGACTGCAGGCCGGGTACAAGTTGCTCAGTGGGAGCTTGTGTCTCCTGATAAGCCTGATTATCGCTCAAATGTCTGATCTCTTTTCTATCCCTATTTTTAGGATTTCATATTCTAATATTTGTCCATGAGATACACTCCTAAAAAAATGATAATTAGACTTGTGATTAACCACGAGAAAGGGAAGATCGGTTAAACACAGTTTGTACACAGCCATTCCCCCACAGACCGCGGTAGAGGTCTAATTAGGCACATAGATGAGACTTATGAGGGTTAGTGAACAAAATCACATTTAAAATTTCATTTAATTGATAGGGTCTTTAATTATCATTATTATTATTATTATTATTATTATTATTATTATTATTATTATTATTATTATTAACTGCATTTCCACTTTACTTGATACCAGCGATATAACTGACCAATGTCAGTTCATCCATAAGTAGCCATGTTTTTTAATTTTTTATTCATACCACAAAAAATGTGTTGCTCTTAATACACAGCAAATAAAAATGCCATCAATATGCATCTGCATGATCAGCTTGAAAGACATAAATCTGTGAGGATGTATCTTTTTATTTTCTAGCTTATATTCAGCATATTTAACGGCTACAGTTAAAATCAAATATTTTATTATGCTCATACGTTTGACATTGTCCCTGCACACAGCCCAGTTTCTATATGCAGATCATTAAAAATTCATCTGATCATTTAAATGTGCCCCTGAGTGGACCACGCTCTATTGGTTGGTTATGGGCATTCGCAGTGATGGCGATCCCACCAGTGGACGTCACTATCATCCTGCCAACTGAGGACAGTTCAGTCTGAGACCCATGTAGAAAAACAACTGGTTACATTTAACCAGTTAGTTAGAAAACAAATCAGTCAGTAAACAGTTTTTCACAAACAGATGAACTGCATTTAGAATTACCAAGATTTCAGGTTACACTTTATGTGGATTGTCCACCCATGGAGAAAAACTATGAGCACAGTGGGGAACTCAGCAGGGTGACGAAGCAAAATTAGGATACACAGAGATGGAAAGAGGGAGTATAAGAGGATAAAACTGGAAAAAAAAGACAAAGGAATTGAAAAGGTCAAGCAGATTAAGGAATGTGAGAAGACACACAAGAGATGAAGGCAGGAAGGAGGGAGTTAAGAATACTTTCTTTCTTCTGTGTCCCTTTTCTTGCTTTTTTTCCCCCCTTATTTCAGCCCTGCCAGGATTTTAACTTTCCCCTCTCCTTCTTTTCAATCTCTCCTTGTCCTTCCATCTTGGTCTTCCTCCCTCCAGACCCCTTTGCATTAGAGCTAAACCCGTCATTGATCCCTGTGTAAACAAACACAGATATGTATTCAGCACAGCAATACACCACTGGGACCAGAAGACACAGCTTAATGGTTCTCGTGTGTGTGTGTGTGTGTGTGTGTGTGTGTGTGTGTGTGTGTAGTGACAGAAAATAGAGGGGATCAGTGAACCACAGTTAGGTGTGTGTGTGTGTGAGAAACAGGCCAGGAATAAATCACTCTTATTTAGAAGTCCCCCTGAATGTGTGAGGGTGTTTGTAAGTGTGTGTGTGTGACAGCCTCAATGTAAGCAGCTTCTCTCCGGTATCCCTAAAGTCAGAAGGGACATCTTAGCGTTTGGAGAGGTCCAGAATCAAAGCACAAACACACACACACACACACACACAGAGGTACACAGGTGGTACTACTAAATAACCCCCCTCTCAGGATGCACCAATCTTATTTTCCCTGGCTGCTGCACACACTTGCACAAAATAAATGTGAGGAACCTCTCCTCTCAACCACTGTCTTATTTTCATTTACTGCAGCTCCTATATACACACATGCACACTCAGGAGAAGACTACAAAAGAACTGTCTATGGACAAATAGACTCCCAGCAGTAACCAGTATTTTCACTGTTTTTGGCTGGACTGCAACAGCAAGGCCAGGCCTATACTCATGTATGTGACTGACTGACTGACCATAGTTCCACCATTGGTCAGCTGAATGCCATAGGACCAAGTTGGCTTTTCCCCATTGCTTGTTGCTCTTTCAAAATGAAGTGGCACAAACAGTTTCTATTAGGAGCAGTCTGCAGTGTTTCCAACTGGTTATAAAATCAGGATTTTATCAGCGCAGAGAAGAAACTTGCAGGTTAACATTTAAACCGCATTTCAGTCACTATTTCAAACTTGTTCCATTGTCCGACAACATTAAAAGAGAAACACGTCAACAAGAACAGCTCTATCATGTATTCCTCTGTATAAAAATACTGTATATATGAGCACAGAGAGCAGGAGAGAAGCAAACCGGCTGACACTACACACCATACAAATATGACACAATGTCAGTTGTTAACAGCGGTTACACAACTGTTTTTTTTTTTTTTAAACCACATCCTCAGTTTCACACATTGATCATACACGATCCAGCCGGATGCTAATTTTGGACCCAGTCTTGTTGGGATATAAACGAAGAAAGGTTGCTTTTTTTGTCGGATCAAATGAATCTCACACCATTAATTCACCTTTATTCTTTCTTTCTTCCGACTAAGAGTCCTCAATGTCTGCTGCAGACTGAATGACTCACCACTGTTGAAAACTGCATATATGAGGTGGTGTTCTGTGGACTAAAGGCAGGAGGAAGACACAGGAAAGACTGTTAGCAGGGCAATAGTTATGTTTAAAGATGATCTTTTGTAAAACAATGTAGCGTAACAAAGGCCACACTTTCAAATCCATGTTAATAAGGCACTGGAAGGAGAGAATAGAATAGTAATTGATACTGAAATGTCTGAGATTATGTAAATCTTCGGAGGTGGTTTGTCAAGATTAAAAGCTGATGGTGCTATTTTTCCAATCAGGTACCATTTAAAACCATTGCAGAGGAAGAGGTTGTGTAGTCATCATTCCACACAGATCTATTTACATCTGCTGCTTTGGTCTTTTTTAGTGGATGTTTAAATCACATGATTCATGTACGTCATGATTTATTTGCTACATCTATTTCCATTGCACTTTGGCAAAATGTTTTGTGGTATTTTGAGACTTCCTTTCAAATTTCTGGTATTTCCACTCTGTTTGGTGGCGTTAAGTGGATGGAAACCCACCCATTATTTCATCATGGTTCTTTTTAGCAGATTGTCAGTATACTTGATCACGTATTCTTTCTACTCTCTGTTCCTTCTGACATATCTCCATCTGTCCTTAGCTTGTTCTTCTTGATATGTAACTGTCTCTTCATCTTGAGCAAGTGTAGATATTCAGATCACACTCTGCTCTCCACATGTGACGAGTTTCATGCTTCTTTTAATGATTAACCCCTGGTGAGCGTGAAATGCCTTCACATACAGAAATATGATTAGCAGATATGTATGAAAAGATTTTGTAAATGTGTACAAATATTTGACCTTGAGAGCGAACTATTTGCTACCAAAGCAGAAAGGCAAAAGGTTTTGGTTAGCTCCAGTCGAAGTCGTGTTGAATGTTTGTCAAAGGCCAAAGTTTTTATTATGAACAAATCTTTCACATCTTTCTTTTGATTTTTTTTTTTTTTTTTTTTAAACAGTCAAACATTCCGACACATTCATGCCGTTTTTCTTTTTAACATGCCCTCAATGATCCCATTCACAGGAAATGTCCATGCATGTACTGAATACAATTTTAAAGACGAGACACAAATGCATGCTCTCTCTCGCTCTCTTTCAGTGGATTTAACTTTTATTTCATTTTAACATATTTTTGCCCTTGAACTTTTTTTTCCTAATGATTATTACATTTGTAATTCATGTTGTAATGTAATTTTTTTTTTTTTTTTGAAGCAATGCATGAAATTTATTTTATTGTGAAGCATGTACGAATCCTGCTATGCAACATAAGATTTCTGTTCTCTTTTTCTTTTTTTTTTTTTAAAGCTCTTTTGCCACTACCCCCTTTCTGCCTGTCTCAGAGCCTTGTCAGCAAGAAAACCAGGAAGCATCAGGCCAGTTTTCATGACAGATATATCAAGCCTTAGCAGGTATATAATCATAATTTTGTCATAATAACCACTTAAATTTGACACATGCATCTGGGTGACATATTTCTTTAGAGGATGAGAGGAGGATTTTAGAGGTTGCTAAATACAGGAGATCATTCACAAATGGGTAACAACTATCCTTACAGTTCTGCTTACAGTATATTAGAGCAGCTCTAATCTTGTCAAATAGAAAATGTATCCATTTTAACAGAATTCATTATTTTTTTGCCTGATTTTAAGTACATAGCTGACGGGTGTCCAGAATACATATTTCTTGTTTCTAACAATAAAGCATAAAAACATTTTTAACTTTATACTGTATATCATGGGATATTCCATTCCCAAGGTAAGTGGCAAATGGTTACATAGATTTTGTCAATAGAGACAGTAAAGTGAGGTGCTGTGGAAAGAAATGTCAATGTAATAAACTTAGGCGGAAAAGCGGTTTGTAACAGTGTTGCAAGTGGAGGCGAGGTAAGGTAAAACCTCTGTAGGGAACAAAGTCGAAAATGACTCTTCATTAATTTGATGTTGCAGATTGTGTGAAAACAGTTCAGTGTCTTTTAGTGCGGGCAACAGATTTTCTGTTTGTAACATATTGTCATGGTCTGATGAGGCAGGGGTTAGGGTGAGAGACTCAGATGCGGAGGAGGAACCAGTGTTAAAGAATTGATTCAAACAAAAGACAAGTCCTTACACGAAAAGCTGATCCATGAAACCAAAGTCCCTACACAAGCAGATGCTGACAACGAAACAGACACCAAACCTCAAATCCAACAATGATCCCACAAAGACAAGACAGCAAGGGCTTTTTAAAGGAACGGAACTAATTAACGATGGAGAACGGGTGGGGAAGCAGACACAGGTGGGACACATCAGGGATGATTAACCAAAGGAAGCAAAACTAGAACTCAGACATTGGGGCGACACGACTATCAAAATAAAACAGGAAGTGCACAGGGAAACAGAGCACAAGACAGGAAAGACTACACTAGACACTAAAAATACCCAAACCAGAAATACTCAAACCAGAAATACTCAAACCAGAAATACTCAAAACCCAGAACAGAAACCCAAAACACAGAAAACTAAATCACCCCCCTTAAGGGATGGCTTCCAGACGACCCCAGGGCAGGAGGAAGGGGTCCGGAGGAGGGACAAAAGGGGCCTCTGGGGGCCGGCCACGAGGATGGACCGGGGGCAGAGGAGGTGGCGGGACCGCAAATGCGGAAGGGCACTCGGGAGGACGGCCCGAAGGCGTGACCAGAGGCGGAGCCATGGGCAGGACCGATGAGGAACAGTCCGGTAGAGCCGGAGGCGGGGCCGCAGTGGCTGAGTGAAGACCCGGAGACGCAGGGGCCGACTGGAGATCCGGAGGAACAGCCGCAGACGCCGCCGGGGAAACCAGAGCTGGAGGCGGCGAAGAGGTGGGCTCCACTGGAGGCGGCACGGAGGCACGAAAGACAGGAGCGGTCGTCGACGCCGCTGGAGAACACGGAGCAACGGCCATTGACACCACAGGAAACACGGGAACAGTCGTCAACGCCGCTGGGAAACACGGAGTAGCAGCCGCCGACACCACAGGAGGGTCAGGAGCAGTTGTCGTTGTCGCTGGAGAACACAGAGCAGCGGCCATTGACAGCACCGGAGGGGCAGGAGATGCAGCAGTCTCAGGTGAGGGCAGAGCCTTGGGGGACGCTGCAGACCTCAGAGAGGGCGGAGCCTCGGGGGACGCTGCAGACCTCAGAGAGGGCGGAGCCTCGGGATGCTGCAGCTGCTGAGGAGAGGCTAGTGGATAGCATCTTCTGATGCTCGGGGGAAAAACAGGGCAACTCAGGTGGACGGCTCGGAGGCTTTATGGACAGGCCGGGCAGTTCAGTGGGGCACCCCGGAGGTCGGGCAAATGGACGGAGCCGTTCTGGAGACCGACAGCAAAGACCAGGTCTCTCAGGAGGTCGAGCCGGAGGATGCCGTCGCCCCTCTGGAGGGTGACCAGGAGCCGACTGGGTACCAAGGCAGGAGTCAGCTGGGCTGCCGACAGAACACGAAGAGCAGGTATCAGCCGGACCGCCGGTTGGGAATCAGGATCAGTTGTCAGCCGGACTACTGATTGGGAACCAGAATCAGGAGTCAGCTGAACCGCCGACAGGACACGTGGTGCGGGAGTGGGTTCAGCAGGGGCCGGACCACCAGCAGTGTCTCTCCTACTCCGCCGGAGCTTCCCGTCCCGCAGAGAGCGAGGTCCCCCTCCGGCCAGCCGGGTTCCCTCGTAGATACTCCTGCCATTATCCGAGTCCGAGCCTGCTGACCCGATCCCGTAACCCCTAATCCCAGTGGAGTTACGGGCCACCGGCGAAGCAGGAGAGGCAGGCGGAGCTGCGCGGCTGGCCTGCTCGGCTTGCTTAGCCGCCTGTCTAAAAAAAAAAACACTGAGTTATTACCTCCGCTGGTCTGATGAGGCAGGGGTGAGGGTGAGAGACTCAGATGCGGAGGAGGAACCAGTGTTAAAGAATTTATTCAAACAAAAGATAAGTCCTTACACGAAAAGCTGATCCATGAAACCAAAGTCCATACACGAGCAGATGCCAATGACGAAACAGAAACCAAACCTCAAATCCAAAAATGATCCCACAAAGACAAGAGGGAGCAAGGGCTGATGTCATCAGTGAGTCTCAGAATGTGGCTGTGGCTACCCGATCTGCGGACCTACCCGATTTGCTTCGCGCATGCGCAATACGGTCGGCCATCTTTGACAGAAAAGTACGGCAGCTCCGTTTAGACAAATATGGTAACCATCATCTTTTAAAATATACACAAGTTTACACAGCAGATTTCTACCTGATAACGTCTTTTTCAACAAAAACACAACTTCACACATGAAAATGAAGGATTTCACATATTACATGCTTTTGAAATACTTCCTTTGTAACGGTGTATTCAAACCGAGTGTCACTTCAAGGGAGCGAAGTGACTTAAAGTCGAAATGAAGCAGTCAATCAAGTTAATGTTATTTACTAAATGGATTTCCACTCTAATCAACAACTATATAACAAATATGACAAATGTAAACATATTAGAGAAAATATAATATTCGTTACATCTTTCGTAGCAAGGGTGGCGCCATCTTGCAGTACTACAACCTGTGACGTCACAGGGTTGGTTGGCTTGGCGGTTGAGACAGTGAAATAGTTGAAGATAGTGAAAGGATGGAGACTGAGGAGCCACAGGACAGGAGAAGACAAAAAGGAGGCCACTATTGTATCGCTCCTGGATGTAAAAATGAGTTTTACAGAGTTAAAGCCAAGGACAAAACTGTCCATTTTCATAAACTGCTGCTGAAACGAAGAGCGGTCCTGCTGCGCTGGTTGGCGTCACTGAAGAGAGAGAGCCCACCGATGGGTACTGACTCCAGGGTTTGCAGTGAACATTTTTGGATGAAGATTACCCAGAGGACAAGATCTTTGAGTCGGGCAAACTAGTTGTTTGTGGGACCAACAGACTAAAGCCTGAAGTTGCTCCGTCTGTTTTCAATTTCACCACCTACTGTATAATATGTACTCTACTGACCGGCCTACATAATCTGACAACAGCGGTACAGAGGCATCAGTCCGCCGTAGGGAAAGGGCGCTAAACTGCACTAGTCAGGCAGGGAAGAGAAGGTAGGGCATTTAGCAACCCACATAAGTCGGCAGGTACTGGTATCTGTTTGAGATGAACATCATCATTGACTTCAATAAAGTTCCACAAAGTCTCTATGAGAGTCTCTCTAGCTCTCACTGTATACTTCTTTCACTCCAAACAGCAGCACTCATGAACACCTGATGTCCCCTCACCCTGACACACAGTCCGACGCATGTCACCTAGCCTAAAGATTTCCATAGCAACTCTGCAGCATGAACTGATGAGAGTTGGGCTGTACAATATAGCAGCCAAAATGACCGTCAGAAATTAAAACCACAACCATTAAAAATACTTGGGCCTGAAAGTATTCACCTAAAACTCACGTCATTCCACACCATACATGGTACATCCCTCAGCAAGAGGTCACAGCTGATACAAACTTCGTAAGAAATATTTCTTACCGTGACTCCATTTCCTGCTCGCTACTGCACTGGTTTAATTCATGACCAACATGACCATAACAATAATAAATCAGCAATATGAACCAATAGTAGCAACAGTACGCAAAATAATATATTCATGCATAAGGAAATGTTTCGCCTTTTACTGAAATTTACGTATTTTAGATACTATGCAAATTGTACTGGAGCCCTCTTTTGGTCCTGGACTGCAATAACGCCACTTCATGACAGATGACTATAAAAACTAGTTCTAGTAACTTGGTACCTATGGATGAGTTAGGGTTAGACAGAGAGATAGATAACGTTATTAATCCCGTCGTCCTCGATTTTCCAGTTTAACTCGGTTCAGAAATGCTTCACTGTCTCCTGTGTTGCGGTGTTAGCTGATATCTGTGTGTGCGGCGAGCTCTTCATAGCCTCAGTAGAGCCTGTGGTGGGCGGGGTCTGAGGCGGCTGTGGCCTGAGTTGTGTTTGCTGAGCTGCATCATAGATGGGATGCAAGATGTTTGGTGGACATGGCGGGAGGACACTGCATGTGAGCAGAGGTCGTCCACATTTGGATTTAGTCCATGTCAAATATGGAGGAGAACTTTTTTTAAGGTTAATGCGACGTGTGACAAGAAGGGTCTGACGCGAGTGTGGCTTCGATTGAGTCTGGTTTTGTGTGAGCTGAGCTTCTTCAGAGATGGGTGGTAAACATACATGCGTTTTTGTGTCTCCAGGTTCCTGTTTGTCCTTGTTGCTTTCTTCCAGATCAAACTTGCTTTTCCTATTTACAGTTTTGATATCTGCATCTATTTCCACAAGAAGTTTACGCAATTGTCTGCTTATACTTGCGATTTCAGCAGAAATTTCAGCAGGAGTGTTTAGTGGAATAGAAGGAGGTGCAGTTGCCTTTTAAATTCTCTCAAAGAGGTCCTTGTAGTCAGGTGTTGGTGAGGATGATGATGGTGGAGTTTCAAGGAATGGCAAAGGAATAATTAATGTCTCTTCTGAGCGCGTGCGGTCTTCCTGTTCCTGGTCAGCATCGTCAGGGCTGAGTTTTGGAACATCCCATCGATCTCCCCCAAAGAGGCCTTTGTAGCAGCCTGTGTTTGTCCATAGCCGGACATTGTTGTCCAAACCTGCGGTAATTATATGATTACAAGTTGGATCACAAACAACACTCACCACCCCTGTGAGATGAGCTTTCCAGGAGCCCAACAGTGGAGGTGGACACACTGATACCAGCCACCCTTTTATATTCTCAAATGGCCCTTTGTCTGTCTGTTTTTTAAACCCAAATCCTTGAATGTCCCACAGGTAAATCCTGCCAGTACTGTCCCCTGTCAATAGTGTATGTTCACTGACATCAGTTGACATAGTGGTAACGACTGCACCTTCATCCTTCACAGCCCTGAACTTTCCTAGCAAGCCTCCCTTGCTAATAACAGACCAGGCATAGATGTAGCCATCTGTAGAAGTCAGCAGTGTGGCTGTGGAAAAAGTGATCACCCTGGTCCTCAGACATCTAATAAGAGGACTGGTACTCCCAGTAGTCTTTACCCTTGTCTGAGGTATAGATTATTTATCTAGAGGAATTTTTGTGTCTGTTAGATGTTTTGGCTTCTTCTCAACAGCCACAGTTCCAGTCCGGCCTAGAGCATGTTTATCCGCCATGATTGTTCGAGGATTCTCACTGGCATTAACCCTATATAGAACTTCGGCAGTGTCGGCATCCCAGATAATGATATTTCCATTGCTGGAGGCGGTAATGTGTTCTCACGCACATCCAAGGAGGTGATGTCATCTAAATGATCGTGCTCCAAAAATCTGTGGTCATGTCCCTCCATATCTAGGTCAAAAATGGTCTTGGACTTCCTTCCCGCCACAAACATCCTATTGTTTATGCAGATAACACCTGTCACCTGCCTTGACACGGTCACAGGAAGAACAGCAAGTTCTGTTCCACTGTTGAAGTTCCACAGTCTCACTTTGCCATCCTGGGAAATTGTGATTAGTCTGTGCTGTGATTCATCAAATGATACGGCTGTGAGCCCCACATGCTGATCCAGAGTGACCTTAAACTGCATGGTGGCCTGTCCTGATAAGACGTCCCACACTGTCACCACACCATTCTGGCAAACAGAGACAACTTGTTTGATGCTGTGATAGAGTGCAGAACACACAGGCTTGTCATGTGATGTCAGCAGTTTTTTAAAAACATCAGTTCCTCTTCCAAGATATTTTCCTATAGCTGAATTAGCCAGGACTAACTCATTGTTTTGTACGTTGTAACACATACTGGAGATTGGGGCATGTCCCATACCAAGAACTTGAAAACTTTGCCTACACATCCAGCCGTCTTCGGACCACACGCGTACATTCATGTCCTCAGATAAACTGACATGTTGTTTGTCCTCGTCGTTAAACATGATGTGGGTGATGGGTTTCATGTGTCCTGTTAATACACGTTCACAGCATGTGTTTTTGTGGGGAAACCACACCCGCAGTAAGCCATCTGTACCACCAGTAACGAGACGCTCAGCCGAAGGGGAGTATTCAACGCATGTGAAAAAGTCCTGATCTCCCCTGCTCTTAAAGAGTTTTACGGCATTGACATGTTTTTTATTCTTCGCGGGTTGAATTAACATAGGGAGGGCGACGAGGGCCATAGTCCTGCTTGAACTACAGCAGATGCCAAATGACTCAATCGATGGAAAGTATTGGATCTGACTGATCATATCATTAAAAATGGAGATTCTGATACTACTTGTATAGTAGTCAGGGGCGGTTCTTAACAGAGTAGAAAGATAAACAATTCGATACGTCTGCAGAGAGATATCCTCGTACGCCTGTTTGTTGAAGAGGCCAGTTCTTTCTATATCCTTGGAAACAAACAGAGACTGCCTTTTGTATCACCAAAGGAAAAAATTGATCTTTTGCCATTGGACCAGTAATTCATGGCGTTGACCATCATGTCCTCTACTATTAAAGAGTGACGGACTCGAAATCTATCAGGGAACTCATCGCAATAATAGAATAACAGTTCCCTGTCAGTAGTGGAGACAGCCACCTCTTTGAGTTCTTTGATGTACACCATGTCAGTAACATGCATTTTCTTGTTGTGCGCAAAACGAATTGTTTTTTGAGTTTTGTATAATGGAATTTCATATGAGAAGTTAAATCTGTCAGTCCACATGGTGAAGACACCATTTGATATAACGGAGAGGTACTGACCTTTCTGGTAAGTCCTGATTTGACCTCTCAAACTCCCTGAACCAGGGTTCCTACCATTCTCAAAAGAGAGGAATAACACACGGATGATTGCTCTTTGGTTATCCACAGGTATAATTTTGAATGGTTTGGGAAATGGTTGATTTTTAAAATCCAAACACCTATGCATTGCGTCAAAACGTCCAACAGTTTCTCAAACAGTTGTCAAAAAGTCAAAAGGTTGACAAACAGTTGCCAAAAAATCAAAAAGCTGTCAAAACGACAACCAGTGAGTGTGTTTGCATTACAAACTCTTGAATTCTATGTTCTAAGAATGCAGAATGTGTGTTACTTATGATTTAAGCCACAGGAAATGATGATGTCACATCAAAGCCACAGGAAAGGATGACATCACACATCAAAGCCACAGGAAATGATGACATCACACATCAAAGCTACAGGAAATTATCATTGATGTTACAGATCAAGCTGGTCGCTGTATCAGTTAAAAAAAACAAAAAACAAAAACATGGTTACCATGGTAACAGCAAGCCTAATCTGACACACCCAGATTTTGAACACCAACATGTATAGAGTTCTGAAAAGAGCAATTCAGATGGAAGAGTAACACTCACTGTGAGGAAGTGGCAGTGTACGAACATGCAATAAAACCAAGTGGAACCCACCGTGACGTCACCCATTGGTTTGTGAACTAGCGTTTTGAAGCCAGGAGTGTGGCTACCCGATCTGCGGACCTACCCGATTTGCTGAATGGCCCGTTTTCGCATGCCCATTTGCGAGTGCTGCGCAAGACTGTCCACCAACAGCTGTGGGAACGTGAGCAGTCAGCATGTCCAGGCGAAGACAGAGCATCAGCGCAGCCGATCAGCTGATCATGGAGGAAAAGCAACGACGTATGCGCCTCCATGAGATTGCAGAGGAGACGCTGATGGAGCTGAGGTTCATCGAGATCACACAGGACTCAACCAGGATCAACACCACTGAGTCTGGCCTGAGGCCAACCTGCCTCCCACCCATTAGCAGATCAGCTAAAGCCCCCGTCTGCAAACTCCAGCCGGCCTCTGCTACGTCATCGTACACCCGCCTCCCACCCATCAGGTCCAAACACCAGTCATCTGGACCAGCCTGATCCCCTGTATTGCCAGAGCCTCTCCCTTCCTTACCCTCTCTCATTTCCCTTCCTTTACCTAACCCTTCCCCCCTTCTTCTCTTCCTTACCCTTCCCCTTTTCCCTTCCTTACCCTAACCCTTTCCACCACCCCCACCCCCCCACAAATATGTGCAGAATGACATTGAATTATTCTGATATGTTCACACCATCGTCTCATTTTCAATAGGTTACAAAACATTCTCTGAGCAGCACTACTTCGGAATGCTACAGTGACTTGATAACAGAAAGTGGCGAGACACCTCGGCAGGGCCAGAGCCAGCTGGTTAGCATGCTAACTTAAGGAGAAGAAAATAAATGATAGAAATAGATGCAAAACAAGGGGGACGTTTCTACTGCTGGAGATGGCTGTTGGTGAGTAAAGCAATGACTGATAAGACCTAGGCTGGTAACTAAACAGCAGTTAATGATAACGTTGTAGCAATAGCAAAACTTACAAATGGCTCCTTTAACACGTTCTTAGCATTTCGCCCACGAGCAGTGTTGTCAAATCAACCTGTAATCCTAACCTTAAAATGCATACACAGTATACATTTAATTGTATGCCAAGTTAAATACTAAAAGCTACAGACTGTAAGTGTTTTGATTCAGTCATTTATGGTGTACTTGTTTTACCTACCATACACATTGCTAGCCTGTCCATTCAACAAGCAATTTTAGTTGGGGAATGAATGTTTGTAGTAACAGGAAATGTGTTCGTGTTCGGTTCATACATTTCCCAACACTGAGGAATCTGTGCCATGATGAAATCAGGAGTTGTCACTGTCAGTTCTGAGCATCACCAGACTTATCAGACTTTAATACCAGCAGCTGTAATTTAACTTCAAAGGCATCCCTCAAAATTTTTGGTGTTTGCTTGACATTTAGATTGATCAAGACCTTTCGTCTGACTGACATCAAGGCAGTATTCAAATCAGCATATTAAATCTCTGCAGTATCTCCGTGGATTAGACGATCCATTTGCCTTACTAAACTAGAAAGTCCAAGTCCATGTCTAATGATTCAGAATTGATCAAAAGAAATGCACCACTTAGCTGGTGTTCTTCAGATGCTCACAATATTAAACAACACTCGCCAGCCTATACATTAATCTCATCAATCATTAGATGTAAATAAATTGGATATTAAATGTCATTTTACTTTTTTTTCCACTCCAGATTTCAGCTTTATTTGCATCACCTGGGGACCATGATATTTCATTGCTTTTAGTCATGATTCATACCGTTTATAATGATGCATGACACACTCAGCTAATCACACTATTCAACAGAAGTGTGTGAAGTGGATGGCTGTCACGTTATAATCAAAAAGGTATGAATGCTCCATCCACAGATTACGCAAAAATACATTTTCGGCTGCTGATGAGAGCATGAATCGTGACTGTCATGTCTGGCCTTCCAGGAAAAACCAAACAATACATAAAAAAGAGCCTCGTTCTCCTGTTCCAAAAAAGGCCACTTCAAGCAAAATCAGCAGGCCAAGCAGTGTCTTATTTTATTTCATTTATCTGGACAAAAATGGAAATTACAACGTTCAGCGTGGGGGAAAAAAAAGCTTATGAAAAAATACATAATGAAAAAAAGTTCCTGATCCCTCAACCTAAACAAACATGAAACTTTTTTTTTTTCCTTTTTTAAAAATGAGCAAGCAAGAATGGGGCTTTATTTGATATTGTTGTGCAGGGTCTGCTGAAATTTTGTAAGTAAGAGACTGGGTAGTCAATACCACAGTCCTCTCCCCACTGGACTTACATCAACCTTAAGTTTGTAAAGTCTGGGCTTGGAAAGCTTGAGGAGGTTCAAGAGCATCTTGACAAGAACTGGTTAAGCTGCGCAGGTATGTGATGCACCTGTCCTTTTGCCACATTCTTTTATTCTTCCCAAACTCAGACTAAATTTACCAGTGAAGGAAGCTACATGCCATCATAAATCAAATATACTATATATCATATCAAATATAGGACTCATGTATGCTAGAGCTAGGACAGAGTTTGTCTGCATGCTCCTGCGGCAAACACAGAAGACCCATGTGGGTGAGGTTCACGAACAGCAACCATCAGACGCGGTGACCTCTCGGTTCAGTCTGATTTTTGATTCTTCAAAATGTTTTGAAACACTGATTAGAGTTTGTTCAAGGGTTTTATTGAAAACACTTATTTCTATCTGTATGAAATGAAAATAAGGCTGAGTCTGCGAAGCTGTAAGTACAGGTCAGGGAAACAATGAGGCTGTAGACAGAATAATTAATAATAGCTGCCACAGCCTGATAGCTGAGGGAGAGCTGTATTCTTCTCCTGGAGAGTTTGGGGAAGATAATGGAAAAGTTCATAATTAGATCATCACTAATCTAATTAAGTTAATTTTATCTTATAATTCTACAAACACAAATACCAGGAGACAAAATCCAGTAAAAATATAAACGCATCAATCATTAACTGTTAGTAAGTTTGCTATAGAAAGCTCAACTGTCCATACTGTCACACAGTGAAATGCTTGATCAAAGTTACAGGATTAGTAATATAAAGGGCAATGTATTTCATCATTCGTTATTATCATGGAACAAACCATTTATACCATGGCCACTTGCCTACAAACTATCACATATGATCCAACTGAAAATGTCAGCTGTTTTGACTCATGCAACTCATTTTTAATATTGTTTTTATGCTTTAAATTTGCAAAATTTGAAAGTTGCAAAATGTAATTTTTTCTACAACTAGCAAAACATGAAGGTACATTCCACAATCTTGGACTACTAGTTTGAAAATCGTGAGAAATATTGAAATCAAGAGCAAAAATCAATTCCATTGATTTGCTCTCAAAACCTGAACATGGTCTCCCTGTTTTCTGTGGAGTCTTGGTCACATTTACTCTTTCTCTTTTCCCCTGCAGCTGTCCGCAGACCTGCAGGCTACGAGCTTAACTTGAGCTCATGTCATTTCCAAAGTCTTCTCTCTCCTCCGTCTTCTTGCAAGTTGATTTGACTGTCCAGATTCAGGCTAATATAAGATGCATTTTTTAAATCACATTTGTTGGTTTTCACTAATTATGTATTTTATTAGCTACAAAATAACTGTAGTTTAATGCACTTTAGCCAATCTGCAGTGTTGTTGTCTTTACCTTCATTTGAAAAGTGCTACATTCATTTAGAATGGCAAGCTGAAGCCTTTTTCACAGGTTATATTCTCTCGTTACAGGGACATAATTCACACCTACCAGCCAATCAAAACTGAGAATTCGTAGAGAATCCCTGGTGCTAACCTTGTAGCATAAATTAGCTACTTTTGTACATTTGAAATAATTCATTATCAAGTGAAACCAGGTACAAACAAGGAGGTAGAGTCGGTCATCCACTAATTGGAATGTCTGAGGTTCAATTCCCTTCCTGTCTGCATGTCGAAGTGTCCTTGGGCAAGATACTGAACCCCAACGTAAAACTCCTACTACTCTTGAGAACATGAAGACACCGGGGGACAACCAATGCTCGACTTTGTTCGCAAGTGACAGTTTATTGCATCAGGTATGGTGACTGCTCTCTCTACCAAAGGATTGTTAATACCTTTTTTTTTTTTATTTATGCTCCCTGACTCATGACATATACCTTTAACCTCACACTCACACAGGGAATGAGGGATATTAAGACATGTCTGGTCATAGCTGATGGAGTTAGGAGATAGAGATGGAGAGACAGCAGAGAGTGAGAGAGACGTTGACAGAAAGTGTGTATGAATGAGAAAGGTCAGGCTCAAAATAAACATTCTTCTCCTTTGTCTCTTTACCTCTCTTTCATCCTCCTTTTCATTACCCCTTCTCTTTGTTTTTGCTGTCAGTGGTAAAAGGTTCAAAAACTACTCCGTCATTACAACATCCATGCCTGCAGCAAGAGGAGAGGGAGGGCGGGAATGAGGGGGCAATGGAATAAAAGACATGGAGCTGATCATGGGGGTGGGT
>NW_019525477.1:635475-738263 GCF_002814215.2 Seriola lalandi dorsalis | reverse complement strand
GGGGGGGTGAAGGGAGACATCAGGGACTTTTACAGCTACATCACATGCATCCTAGAATCCACAGCAGGTGCCATCCTGGAGATCCAAGAAGGCCAAGAAATAGTTCAGCAGGTTACCCTCTGTTATGTTTGTATTTCTGTTATTTATTAATTAGATAAACAAAGACATGGCATGTTAATTAGTGAGTTTTAAAGGTGCTAGTAGATGCATTTTGTTTTTTTTCCTGTGTGCTATTGTAGTTACAGCAAGTAATTCCACATCAAGCCACAACAAATTTCTGTTTGTGTACGGAGAAAACAAACAAATACAGTGTTCATTTTCTTTAAAGGTGCATGTAGGTGTTTTTTTGTTTGTTTTTTTAATTGTCTCTCAACTGTACATATATAACACATTTAACACATACACATGACAGTGATATCGATCTATATGGTATCAAAAGCAAATAAGAATATTTCCCCAGAATGCTCAGCTATTCTTCTAAAACCCACAAAAATGTAATTAACTTTGATGGTTGTTATTGAATAGCTACCTACTGTACTTTGGCAATTAAACTAAGAAGGTGAAAATGTTATTTTGACTTCATTGTGGATTTAGATATATAAGGAATCCAATTCATTTTTTTTATCCTGTTGGTGCTATTACACTAATTAGATTTGTTCACTGATATTATAAGATATTCTCATGACAATCAAATAATTGATTTGAGAATAAGTCCAGCACTTGTTCCAGTTCTGCCTTCTTGCAAATAAATCAATAATTCATTTACAACAAATAAATTTGCTAAAGGCCAACATGAACCGTACATGAACCCCCCCCCCGATTAATACAGGGTTTTATTTCTAATTTTCACACCCAGAACAAGAGAATAGGTCCCCGCAGTGTGCACACTATAATCTCAAATAGAAAAAGTATGTATTGCATGTGTATCTACTGTACTCTACACCTAGTCCTGTGTATGTATTTACATTTTAAAGCCAGCTTATGCACCAGTCTGAACAGGATGTGAAACTGATTCATGAGCATGTCACCAACCTCGCCTTTGCTCGCCTCCTCTTCATCATTCCCCTCCGTCATCAAGGCAAGCCTATTGGCTGCTGCTGTAATAAACTGTGTTTTTTTTTTTTTTTTTTTTAATACCCGTACACACGATTAATGTGTTTGATAATTAGGTGGCTGATAGATGGACACATCACAGTGTGCTCTGTTTGTTTGTGCTTACTGTATGCATGCTTTAATATGCCACTTATAATAGGTGCAGTGATGTGTTCATTCATCATCCCTATCGTTATGAAACACTCACTGTGTGCTGTGGGTGTATGTGTGTTGTCTATCCAGCAAATTATGTTCTTACACAGGGTGTATATGCTTTTGTATATGCAATTCTTAGATTTCAGCAGGATAGTTCTCCATCCAAAATGATAAAACAACCAAGATATGGCGTGTGAGAAGTTCCTGGGAATGCAGTAAGGACAAAGCCCTGTGGCTAACAGCTCAGTGTGGGCTGCAGAAAACATCCATCCTGCCTACCCAAACCGTCTGGAAGCCATCGATGGTAGTGATGGAGTATTGAGCATCTCCCTGTAGCCATGGTTGGTCGACCTGATCATACTTTGGACACAATTGACCCAGTTTCTGCAAAGCGTTCCAACGCACTTCCCCTTTAGAAGCCTATAGTCTAGCCATGATTAGACGCTGTGAAAGCCCCTCTTTGCTCAGATAACAATTTGTCCTGTCACGCTTTCCCACTATCACAATGCTACTCAGTCAGCCATGATCTGCTGGAAACCTGAGACACAGCTATATTTATAACAGGTGAAGACTGGCTGCAAGTTGAGTTACTTGAATGAGCCTCTGATAGATCAAATCCAAGTCATAGGAATGTATGTTTCCAAATAAGACTATCTTAAGACCTCACATGTCGTGATTGGCAGTTTTTTTGTCAGAAAAGTGATTCATGAGTTAAAGGTGCACTATGCATTCCTGCATGACGTCACTTCTGTTGACGTTCGAAGTAAATACCAAACAAAACAGAGCAAGCTCACCCCTCCCGCGCCATGTTTGCATCGGACTGGAAGCCCTTCTGCCTGCAGGAGTTCTCGCCACCTTTGAATCGATTCGCCAATATAAATGCGGGTCTTCGTTCGTTCCTTCTCCATTTCTCTCCTCCTCGCCATATATTCATCCGAACGTCTTTTCTTTGGTCGTGTCCGTGCCTCGGGCCATTTCCCAAAATATATCATTGAGTCGTTAGACCTAGTTCACGGCGCCGTCCAGCTATCTACTCTCAGATACTCACGCTACTCTATCAACTCCATCTTGTCGGTGATTGGCTGGAATGTGGTTTGTTATGTTTTGGGGCACAGCCTGTGCCCCTAGTGTTTGTTTGCCGTTTGTGAAAAAGTGTGGTCTCTGGAGACAATACAGGCGTCACAGTGTATTCAGGGGGCAGGCAGCTAGCAGATCAAGGGGAGATGCCTATGATTTGAGACAAAAATAAAATCACGCTGAAACCATGCAGGAATGCATAGTGCACCTTTTTAATAAAAAATGAATCATCAGATTAACTGAAAATGAATGTAATGGTCAGATGCAGCCCTATTTATATGTATCTTCATAGAAGCAGAATTCCCAGCAGTGCCGCTGACCTCACTGGACATTTTGTTTGGTAGAAAATTCTTTCTGATGAATTACCACTGTAAGATAAAGTTATCTACCTTAGTAGCTGGCCCTTCCTCTAACTTCAAACCCTGTTTAGTAGCCCAAGTTCACGCACACTACATACAGGGAGCGTTATTGTTGTTGATGATGCACACCTAAAACTAGTTTTAAAATTGTGCCAGATAAGAATAATAATTCATAACAGTAGAAATGAAATGACTGTGCCTTCATTGTTTCTGGATATTATCTTACATTAGATATTATATTATCAATATTTTGCGGACTGCAGAACAAGTCAGCTTTGAGTCGACTGGTGTTGCTGTTGGTGTGTTTGTTTCTGCTGTGTGCGCTCCAAGTGAAGAAGTCGGGGCAGTGCGCAGCCTGCAGCAAGGTGCTACAGCTGCAACAGTGATGATGTGTCCAACAAAACACTGAGAACACAGATGAGCAAAAAACCTGTTCCTGTGGAGGTTTGTCACCGTGTGTGTGTCTCTATACACACACACAGAGTGTATCTCCATGCACACCTCTTTCCCACTGTCCCTGTCGCCCCATGGCTCTCTCTCTCTCTCTCTCTCTCTCTCTCTCTCTGTCCCTCAACTGCATTATCTGCTAACCAGACAATTTACTGTCTGCAGATGGCCTGCACTGCTGTCAGTGTGTGTGTGCAAGTGTTTGTGAATGTGTGTGTGTGTGTGTGTGTGTGTGTGTGTGTGTGTGTGTGTGTGTGTGTGTGTGTGTGTGTGTGTGAGTGTGTGTGTCAGAGAGTGTCAAGGTTATTACAGTCAATTTAAACTAAAATGCAAGTCATCCTACATACTTGACTAAGAATAGAAACCAGACATGAAGCAAGTATTTGACAATTTTCATTTTGTTCATCCATATTATCTTTGAAATATCCAGTTTTATAACTGCGTTTATGCATTGTCTAGCACCCTGTAGTATTATAGTAACTTCAACTTACAATACAATACAATTATAGGCTTCAACACACTGATGGAAACATGTCTGACTGATGGATTTTTACGTGTAAAACGACCTTTGTCAGCTGGTGAACGCGCTATAACAAGTAAAACAAAGCCACTCTGTCATCATTTAACTACTCAGCCACTAAACTCATAAACAGTCCATCATTCAGTGAACCTGCCAGCCAGCTGAGACTCTCCCGACAGGGTGGGCTCACTTTAGCCACTTGCTTCTAGCCCCTGTGTTTTGTGCCTCTTTCATGTGCTGTTATGATCAAGCAGTGACAGCAATCCCTGTGGGAGTCAAAAACAAACGCACCAGGTGAGATCAGAAAATTCTCCCGTGAAGGCAGGCAGGCAGGTGTGTGTGTGTGTGTGTGTTTTTGGGAGAGGGGGAATGAAGAGAAAGACACAGCAGGTAAAAAGAGACACAAACAAAGTAAGTGACAGCAACAAAAACACAGACAGAAAAAAATTACAGAGAACACTGACTCAAAGATGGGTCACAGCAGTTTGTCACTTTGGTTTATATCTGTATATGACCTTTTTTATTTTTTTTTTTTAAATAATGATTCTGTTTACGAAGGTTTTTCAGCTTTGATTGTTGGTATCATAACATTACATCCTGATCCAAGTCCCGTCAGTCAGGACACTTGGCACACTTCTCTATACGGCTGAAAGGCCCTGACATCTGTTACAACTTGGAAAAAAAATGAAGTTGAGATCAAACAACTGGATCAGCATTCAAACAGACTCGATCTAGCATTTCTAATATTGCATATTTTCAAAAAAAGTATCAGTCAAAGGAAAGTGAGAAAAAGCTTATTCTTAATGCTTGTATTATTATTATTATGGGGGGGCTTTTTTATGCTTTTATTTGATGGTAAAAGTGGAGACAGACAGGAAATGCAGGGAGGGAGAATAAGGTGGGTAATATGCCGTAGCCTTCATGGTCCAACCGGCTGGGAGTCAAAATGGAAACCTGCTGCTGAAGATATCTTACGCCCCTGTGGTATGCACTCTAACTACTCAGCCATCAGGTAGCTCATTAACGCTTACACTTACAGCTAATTCAAGCTTAGCTGTAAGAGCGTCCATAACCTTGGCCGACAAGGAATGATAAAATCTTTAGTATTGTGCTTTTTCAAAAGGTTTATGTTTACAAAGTGCTTAACAAAGACAGTAAATGGAATACTAACATACATATACAGTAGTTACAATAAAACATTAAGACGGCAATAAAACATAAATAAAATTTAACAAGAATTTTTTTAAAAGTGCATGAGACAGTAAACTGTTATAGATGAGGTTCCATCTAAGCTTGGTCTCCTTTAGAGTTTGAGTTTAGTCTGAGGAATGATTAAAAAGCACCACAGATGTTATGATATTTTAAAAGGTGATATGGTCCAGCAAAATATTTAATGTCAGCTCATTAACTATGTTTTTGAGTGCAATCTGTTTTTATAAAAAACTTTTTTGGAATTATTCATCGAAATTTGATGCAGCAGTAGTTTGTATTTTGTTTGCATATTAAAGCTGCATTACTTCATATGTTCATATTGACAATTGATCAAATTGATTGGTCAAAGTTCAGGCTCTGTACAGTCCCACAATGCACTGGGCGATGTGGTGTATAGCTCTCTCCTATTATAATGAGTATTGACTAGCACAGCCTTATTCACACAGAATTTAGGTAAAAGAAATCTAGCTGCGCAGCATAGAGGAGACGTAAACTCAAATTCATCAATGTAATTTTGACTTAATGAGAGATGACATTCATGGCAGCTTTACTGCTAAGGATGATTTATCTTTCAGCGGGCTCTGTGGAAACTTCTTGTAGCTACTGTGGTACTACAATATGGAGATAATATTTGGGATTTGGTCAGTAAATCAAAGAAAAACACACTGTAGTCAGAATGCAAATGAGCTGCATGAGCCACAGATGTGACGGCTAAATGTCTAAATCACGCGACGTCCCCAGACAACACCGCCGCGCTACAACTGAGCCTGATAGCATCTCAGTAAGGAAAATGTAATCAAATGCGTTTGCTTTGCCATTGTTGTAAATAGCACATTATGTACAGAATCCTTCAAGTATCCTTTCAAATTTTCTTCCATCTTTGAAGATGTAGAATGATCCAGAGAGGGAGTTTTTTTTCCCTTTTCTTTTTTTTTTTTTAAATCCAGAGCCAGAAAAAGAATAGCCTTTAGTTCTCATACTTTTGCTTGTTAGCACAGTATATTCAAATAAAAGTGAAAATGAGCGTGATATCCTTGTTTTCATTTCCAGCCTCGAGGCAGTAAAGGAAGACGATTTCAAAGTGCAGAGACATGTGATATCGCTTTACATACAACACAATCCTTTACACCTGTCTGCAAAGTGAAAGAGAGCTTTTTATTTTATCCCCAGTGCGTTCTCCAAAACCATTTTCTCCATCTGTGTGTCTCTCTCTCTCTCTCTCTCTCTCACTCACACACAGACACACACACACACACACACACACACACACACACACACACACACACACACACACCTGTACACAATAAAAGACAGCCAAATCAGGATTTAATGATATCAACTTTTGTTGGAACTCAATGTGAGTAATCGGTGTCTCTAACAAGATTTGTATTATGTCCCTCGTGTGTGTGTGTGTGTGTGTGTGTGTGTCCCCCCGTGCTCCCTCCCAAAGGTGTCCTTGACCTGCTCGTTGGGAAGCGTTGCTTTTTAAGCACGGGAGCCAAACTTTCATCCTGCAACACACTGGGCCTTCTGAAACATGTGACAATTTATAAGGACGAAAACCCATTATGTGGCACGGCGGGGGGTTGTCATCACCTGCCATTGCAGTAAAGATGAAAGCTGGTCATATTTTAACAATGGGGATATCATAATGTAATTGCATTGTGATGATTTGAATTATGGTGATATGATATGGAGCAGTCACATTCTCTTTAGGTATTAGAGCGTGCTAGTGTCATTCTGGTGACCTTGTCGTATATACACTCTAATTTATGACTTTCTGATATTTTTAGTGAGGAGATGAACTGTACATTTAGACTCATATTCAAGGGCAATGGATAAATTATGTTCACGGTGTCTCTCTAATGTCTGGTACCCATACATCGCACGTGCTTGTATTAATGCTGTCACAGAGCTGGACTGGCGTCTTTGTAAAAGGGAGAGCCAGCATGGCGGGACAGACACCGACACGGTTGTGTTGAACGGAATCGTTTGGTTCAGGGGCGGCACGGTGTGCAAGGGTTAGGGCTGTCGCCTCACAGCAAGAAGGTTCCGGGTTTGAACTCCGGCCTGGGGCCTTTCTGTATGGGGTTTGCATGTTCTGCCTGTGCCTGCGTGGGTTCTCTCCTGGCACTCCGGCTTCCTCCCACAGTCCAAAGACATGCAGGTGTAGGTTAATTGGCAAATGTAAAGTGTCCATAGATGTGAATGTAAGTGTGTATGGTTGTTTGTCTCTCTTGCAGCCCTGTGATGGACTGGCGACCTGTCCAGGGTGTACCCCGCCCTCACCCAATGTTAGCTGGCATTGTCTCCAGCCCCCCCCGGGACCCTGTAGGGATAAGCGGTATAGATAATGGATGGATGGATGTTTGGTTCAGTGTTGACAAGCAAAAGGCAGCACAATGATGCTTACTGAATGATGCTAATGATGATATGTTGTTACTTTACAGTTTTGGTCTCTAGTTTATGGTCCCTTCATGACAACTGGACAGGAGTGAATTTTTATACAACTCACCTGTTTGAATTTTATGAAGGTTTAAATTCATGCATAATTGAGGATGTACTGCTTTGAGTGACAGGTGGGTGAGCGTGTGCTTGCCACCACTCGACTTGCACCAAGTCTGGGCTCCACACACTGCCTCACCTCTTTGGCAGTGTCTGCCTCCGCCTAACTCCCAGCTAATCCAAAAATGGGCAATGTGGCGATGGCAGAGCAGCCCACTCTGAGCTTCAAAACCATTCTTCAGAAACCTATGGGTGACGTCACAGAGGCTACATGCATCTTTATTTACAGTCCATGGAGAAAACTCATCTCCTGATAACAGCTGTGAAACGAGCTGTTGTCAGATCTGTGGATCATGTTCACTGTGAGGGAAGTCTTTTGTGTCATAAAGAGCAGAAGTCTATTCTATTATGTTTTGTGTTCACATTAGCTGCCTTTCAAGTTAATACTGTAATCTATATGTTTCATCTTTCTCTCTATTTATTGTGCTTGCAGTTTAAGTGGGGATCTTGCCATTTTCTTTGAAGATATAATCAGCCAAGTCATTTAAGTTGCTTTCTAGATCAGCAGGATCCAAAACATTATCTGTGGACAGATGATACTAGATGTTAATGAATACTTCTATTGGAATGATGAAATGTTGTTAATAATGAGTCAACTATATTGGGCATTGTAAGAGTTCAGTGGGATTTTAAGAAAGTGGTTATATGCACTGGGGGACACAGACAGGCAATGTAATTGCACATAGAATTGACTTTATTGCAGTGAAAAGGGTGACAAGGTTTAATTACAGCCTTTGGCAATACATTTGTGTTGGTGTTGCAAGCAACCAGGAAATACTAGCTATTTCTCTCTTTTTTTATCTCTCTCTCACGCAGACAAACTGAATTAATACAGAGGTTGCCTGTAGCTCTGATGTGGTTGTCATAGCAACAAAAAGGAGATGAGTGGACAGCTGACGGCTGACTGAACTGGAGGGCGCAGGATGATGCTCGGCTTGTGGTTTGCACAAGTTTGCGTGTGTTTTTACGTTTTCACAACTTCATGTAGCTAATGAGATTTTTTGTAAAACATATGTATGGAATGTCGGTTTTGTTGAAAAAGTTTTTATTCATAGTATTTTAACATTTTAAATCAAGGCATTTCCAGGATTTTCTTTGTCATTACCTTGGTATGAAAGGCTTATCTGCCATTTTAGCCTTGTTTCCTGATATTAGAACTTAAGGAACAAGGAACTGGATAAAAAATTGACTTTTTTCAGTGTTGATCAGTGTTTTCTTTCTGACATAAGCTGAAGCTTTTCTGTGTTGTCTTTTAACTGAACTGTAGTGTCCAAGTGTTAGTATAGTATCAAACTGAATTAATTTTGCTTTTTCCCTTTTAAAGGAAATCACTAACTTTGCTTGATATACACAATAATATATTTAGTAACATCATTCTCTCATAACATGTACTGTGTAAAGAATACTTGTCATTATTAAAGTAACTAAGTCAAGCTCCAAGCTGTCTCTAATTGACTGCTTTTAGTAGAAGTACTCCAGAGAAATGAAGGTGATTATTTAACCAGTTTCCCCTAGATTCTCTTCAGGGTTATGGTACACTCCTACACTCCTCTTTTAAAGTTTGCTGCACAACTGAGAACAATATTATAAATGTCTTTGAGAAACTTTCATCCCTCTCTTATTCATATATTCAACACTTTTTCCTTCTTTAACTGTATGAAGACTGAGAACTGGCTCTGATTTAGGGCCCCTCCCAATCTCTAGGCCTGTACCAAGTACACGCATGTGGTAATCCATCCATGACCATACGTATGAAGACATATTACTTGTATGTTTGTGTTTTCATTACTTAATGCACAAGCCTAATAAATCATGGAAATATTCATTATATTATGTTCTCATAATGATCATAATAATAACAATTTTAGTTTCCTTTCCTCAAAAAATTCACAACTTTTTGACTGATCTACCAGCTCCATTTAACAATGCTCAAGACTCCTACAACTGGGCTCATTGACTACAGTACATTCTGTATAAATCTGTGTACAGTGCATTAAGGGTAGCCTGCTTGTCAAATTGAACTGTCTGAATGCACTGACAATCAGTAAGAAACAAGACATCAATTAGAAGCCAGAAAATCAGGAGTCAGGAGGAAGAGCAGTACGTCAGTGGTTGGCTTCATTAAAAGCAAACATTTGAAAATGAGTGAGCATGTTGTCAGCCAATTTCTGCTCGCTTCATTAAAATCCTACTGTGATCCTGCAAATGTCTGTAGGGCCAAAAGGCAGAGTGGTGTTCCGTGTGTTGGATCAACCGTGGAACATTTTACAGGAATGTTTCAACACTTTGGAAAACATGCTTACAATTTCTTGCTCAGAGTTAACTTGCTGTAAAGATCAAATTTGAGACATTAGTCAGGACCCTGGGATTAAGGATGTTCTTTGCATGATATTAGAGAAGCATTTCACTCTAACTTGACTAATATGTGATACTGAAGCAGCGAAAATCACTATTTGTACATTTAATAATGGAATACATGACTATGTGTGATGTTAAAAAAAAAAAGTGTTGCTCATAATGAAGAACCCACAAAATGGTCACATTTCACTGCAGTCCCCCATATATTCATTTTAGCATCTTTCAGCTTGTTGTTTTGGTTTTACGGCCCACAGCTTTACTGTTATGATTCACTGCTCTCATCAAGCTAATCAAGTTCTGATAAACCCAGCGTATGCTTTCTGCTCAGCACCAAACAGAAGACCCGTGGCCTCATTTATAAATGTTGCATATGTGGCACATAGGATAATTGTGTATTATTATTTAAGATTTTAAACATTCGTATTTCAGGCACGAGACCACCTGTGAGGCTATATAAGCTGTGGGCGAGCTGCAATCTTCAGTTGGCAGTTAACATTTAAGTAAAGCAACTGAAGACCAGCTCACCCACAGTGCCTTTATTGTTTGTCCTCACAGGCACTCATTTCTTTAAAGTGTGTAACCCCTGGAGTAAAGAATTTCATGGGCGTAACACATACACACAAAAGAAGGCATAAACCATGTTCTAAGTGAACGGTACAAATTTGACCCCAAAATACAAGAAACTGACCTATAAACAACCGTAAAAACCACAAACATATATAAGGCCTAAAACCATGACAGATAATTTTGACCAACGGCAAGGTGACTATATTAAAATAAAAAAGACAATACTCTTGCCATGTAAAAGAAAGGGGTAATTCGATTCAAATTGGGGGAGCATCAGGGTTCTCATTTTGGAGTGCTAGAGTTCAGATTTCAAACATTTAGTGCCCAGTGATAGAACAAAATATTTAGCAGCACCATACCACCATAACCTTGTTGTTTTTTTATTCCAAATAAATTCAATCTACTTTATGGAAGACACGAAGAGGAAGAAAGATTTGTATACATTGAAATGAATAAAATATTAAAAATATTAATTTTAATGGAATTAATTGTAGTGACAAAAGACAAATAAAGTAGGGGCCATCACAGCAACTGTCATTTAATTTGTACTTACACCTATACCAAGATAAACCAACCAGAACTGGCAGTTTTAAATTCTAGAATGTGAAGTGGATATTCTGAGGTAGGCTTATTGATAACAATTATCTCACTTTTGCCAAGATTCAATTTATACCCAGTATCTCACTATGACTGAAAGTGCTGTGGGAAGGGGGAGAGATATGTTGGAGGTAAATAGCAGAAGGTCATCTGCATAAGGGGCAACCCATTTCTAGTAATGCCAGTGAAATCAGGGTCCATGGAGCAATAGACAGTGGTTCCATTACAGTGGCTAAAAACATTGGACTCAAGCGACAGCCTTGTCTGGTGGAACGATAAACCTGGAAATATTAAGTACTTTATCCTGTTGGTCCTAATAGAGGCCTGCGGTGATGCAGTAGTTTAATCCAAGAAATAAATATATCCCCAAAGCCAAATTAGTTTAAAGGCAAACATTGGTAATTCCGCTCCACTCTATGAAAACGCTCTTTCAACGTCTAAAGAAATTAACGCCTCAGGGAGAGTGGCTGCTGAAGAATTATAAACAACGTTAAATACCTGCCTTAGTTCAAACAGAGTGTCTATCACGAATAAACAATTTGAGCCAAGGAAATAACAGACAGGAGAATGGTTTCCAAATGCAGAGCCAATAGTTTTGAAAATTACTAAAACTCCATTTAACAAACTTGTAGGATGATTTACACTTATTTAAAAGCAAGGGAGTGCCTGAGTCATGGAACTTGGTCATTCAAAAGATAAACAGATGAGAACTAAATATTTATGGGCTATGAAAAAAATGGTTGTGTTTTGGGGAAATGTATTTTGGACTTGACAATCATCACGGCAATATTATCACTTTTGAATCCCGTAGAGCTCATTTATACTGCACATCTTCCTGAAGAACAGCTGATTATCTGCAGTCTCTGTTCTTCACTCTGTCTCCCTCTGTGTTCTCAGGGTCAGTCACAGACAAAACATTTTGGGGTTTGGCGTTTGTCAGTGTTTTTGCTTCAGGGCAAAATGGCAGCTATGACGTTTAGACTTAACTTTGAGCCTGTGTGTTTGACTGAGTGCACTTTGGTATGTTTGAAGTCTGTGTGTCAGCGCGCTCCCTGTTTTCTCAGGCCAGGCAACCTTTTGAAACTGTAACCCCATGGCTACTGGCAACACACTGTGTTCCCAGTGGCTACCTGCTAGCCCAGCTGTACCAAGTTTGTGTGTCTTTTGCTGCTTGCGTGTGTGTGCTAAATGAACAGACTAGCTTTCACACTGCCTCTGTCTTCACTTCTATATTCACTGGTTTAGCATGATGAGTTTCCATTGATTCATTTTCTGTGAATTTTATTGCATCACATAGTATGACATGAGCTCACTTTGGAACACATTTCAAGTGAGCAAACACAAATCTATTGTCTCCCCAATATACATATTTGCACGTTTGCTATGATCCATATAAATACTATAATAACCTCTCTCTCGTTTTTACTCAATTGCCCTTTGTCAGACTCTCTGCTCTCTCACTGGCTCCACCTGAGGGAGTGTGTCACAGTTTAAACCAGTTGATGAACTTGAGTAGGTCATTTCTGATTGGCTGTTTCTCTCCTGTCTAATTGCTGGTGGGATTGTGAGTGGAACAGTGGAAGTAGGAAAGAAATCTGTTAGGCACACATGGGACTTTTTGATGCTCAAATTAAATTATTCTTTGCATAATACTACTAATTTCTCTACAAAATATAGTTTATCTTTCAACAAAATGTGTTTCTACGCACCCAAAATGTCTCATCGCAAACGCACACATATGATGATAACAAATATAATACTAATAATATATAGTATAATAGTATACATGCGTCTTGAAGTGCAAAACAAAATGTGATTTCACAATCCTCCATCATCAAATCAACAAGTTGAACTTACACTGTATGCAAATATGGAACAAATATTTTTAAGTGTTCATTTTTTATATTGACATTTGGTGTTTGCTTTACCTATTTGCCTGGATTTAAAATGACAAAATGAAATCTTTTCATCCCAATGGAATTGTGAGTTAAATGATGGTGAACTTTGAACATTGAACACAAAATTCACATATCAATGTTGTGTTCATTCACTTTTATTTAATCCCCGCTGGTGGAGGAAAAACTACTGACTGTAATTTTAATGTTAATGTATGTATCTGTACACATGCTGCCAACACACTGACAGACGCAAACTACAGAAAACTGACGTCATTTACACGTGTGGATGGACACACGTCTACACATTTACACACAGACACACACACCATCTCTCCTGCATGTATATCACTAATTCATTCTCATGTGGAAAACGCATAAAAAACTCTTCACACACAGGGACACACTTGCACTTCAACACAGTGAGTTGTCTACTTTTTTCATTTTCATCATTCGTTATTGCCAATTATGTCACTCAGCGTTACCATAGCAACTGTTCCTCGGTTTTACCTGTGTTGAATGCCAGTGTGAACCTGACAGGAATCACACTAGTTATTTTACATGTATTTATATATTAACATAGCTTACATGCATATTTACATATTTGCAAATATGACTTGTAAATGTGTTTTTTTTATATTTCATCAACACCTTCAAACCACAGCCACACAGCTAGAAAGAAGAAGAAAAAATACAAGAAGTAAATATTCACATTTTCCATCAGTCAGGGGGAAAAAAGTTCCTCAACTCCAGGCCAGAGGTCAGACTGAGCTACAGAGCAGTGGCACCTGAGCTGGTGGGGGTTCAGGATCCAGCTGTTCAAGCAGCATGGATGCCTGCCAGTTTGAATCAGTGCTACTTCAGGTCTGTTTTTTTTTATATGCAGTTTTAACATTTATTGTTTAAGCTTTTACCCATTAAATGCTATTTTTTTGGTGAGCAGTTTTCTTTATCTTCTTTTCTCAGTCTCTTAGTGAATGTTTTTATCAATTAATATTAACGCATGCACAAGAATGAGTGAGTGCCAAAAAAACATTACTAATAAAACCTCTGTGTGTGCACATTGTGCATTACAAATGGAGTTATCAACACTCAGGTCGTCACTTTCTTTGTTTGGCTTTATTGGAATAAGTTGTTGTTCACAGATGAGCTTTGTGCTTATCGATACAAATCGATAAACAATTACTGGCCTCTTTGCCTGCTGAAGTTAGATCAAGCCTCCTCCGGCCCACAGGGAGATGCACGGACTGAAGAGAGAGAGAGAGAGAAAAAACGCTATAGTCTGTCAAAATAGAGAGAAAAAGGGTCAGACATTTGATGGATAATTTGGAGAAATGGTTTTGTGGAACTTCATTCAATTCAATTTCATGTGAAGAACACTTTTTTCTTTAAGTAATAATTTCAAACCGCAAGCTCTGCTTTAAATGCAAGGTATTTGTTTGGTTGAAAAGGTGCAATGGCCTAATCAGCTAGATGACAAACAACAATTTTCTTGTCTGTAAGGGCTTTTAATCTTTTGGGTGGTTGGTTATATACTGCAGTTTTACTGAATAGTTGGCATCTAAATCACTTTGAGTCATTCATACTGGGGACATAGCCTTTGATAAGATCTGACCCCAGGAAAATCAACCCCTACCTCTATGAACCCTTTACAATACACAAAGGCGAAGCGCCTCTCAGACCCGTGGTCAGCTCTGGGAAGAGATGAAACCATGGTGTCTTAATATACCATCACATTTCACAAAAAAACAAAAAAAACAACTCAGTCCAGAACAGCTATGTGTTCTGCTCAGCAGCACCATTGCCTGAATACCATCAGCTCCTGACAGTGAACAGCATTGATTCATGTATATGGATGACAATAGGGTCAAGATAAAAGTCCAGGAACTGCATGTCTGCACAGAACGCATGAACTGAGTGGACAGTAACATAGGGAAGTTAAATGAGAAGCCAGGCAAGACTGCAGTATTCGTCAAATAGAATGGCAGCTTGGGTGTTTTAAGTTCATAAAAAAACACTGGCACTGATCTGTTTTTGCTTCTTGACTCCCACCACCCCTTGGGACTGGGGCTTTATTACAATCCTATGAGAATGTATAATGTAAGAGAATGTAATGCTCGAGTTTATGGTAATAATCTTGACCAAAGTATAAAATGTTATATTTATGATGACTGATCAATTCAGATTTCAGGGCAAAAATGCTGCTTCTTTGTAGATGATGTGATTCTTTTGCTCTGATGTATGCAACTGGACTGAAAGGGCTCCAGTATGTAATATCATATTCAACAATAACAGCATAATTGATAGCTCTGTTACACACAGCACCAGTTGCTGTGGCTGCAGTACCATGGGCAATAATGCTCGCGACACACTGATGCCTTGTGTCTTATTATTCTGGACTGAGTTGCTGCCCCAAATAAAAGAATTCAAGTACCTCTTGTTCACAGGGAGGGTAAAATGGAACATGCGATTGACAATTGCGAATTGTTGGTGATAATGCAGTAGTTGTATTAGGCCACTGTGGTGAATAGGAAGTTTTCTGTTTACCAGTATAGGTTCCTTCTCTCAACTATGGTTGTGGGCTTTGGGTAATGTCCAAAAGAATGAGGATGGAAACAGGCAAAATGAGTTTCCTCCATAGGGCGGCTCAGAGCAGAGCACTGTATTAAAAGGAGCCAGCTGAGGTGGTCAGGATGCCTCCTGGGCCCCTTCTTTTAGAGGTTTTCCAGGAAGATTTGAGTGGTAGTAAACCCTGGGGTAGACTCAGAACACACTGGAGAAATTATATATCTCACTTAGCTTGGGAACTTCTCTGGACCCACCAGGAGAATCAGGAGATTGTTGTTTGGGAGTGTGACATCTGTACTACCTTGTTTAACCTGCTGCCACCGGGACCTGGACCCAGGTAAGCGGCAGGAAATGGATGGATGGATTAAAGAGACCATTTACTGGAAAGGCCTGCAGTGGAAGGCCAGATATAGTATATCTATAAAGTCTGGTTTCAAAAGACTTTGTTAACCATCTCAGACCATTTGGACCATCAGCCTACACTGACACTGCTGTTAAGCAAACTACAGCAGGAGCTGAGAAAGTGTACTTTAGATTGCAGACACTGCATTTACAGCAGCAAGTAGGCAGTGTAATAAAAAATACCTACTGAGACTGGACCATGTGAAAGCTGGAAGGACAGTCTGCTGCTGTGTTGAGTTAACTGGTCCTGAGAGACCTGAGGTAATAGTGATGCTAGCGACAGCCAATTATACAGGCTGCATCAGCCCCGCTATTATTAGCTGCCTCACTCACACTGTACCTCTCACCACTGCTGTTAACGACTGTTAGCTTAGATCGACTCTCGGTCATACAGAGTTCTAGTTTGAGAGCACACCCACATGCACACTGACAAGTATATGGCTGTATATTCACCCAACCAGGCAGACCTTAACACCCTCACAGCATGTTGTACTAATGTGAGACTCTAAAATTTGAGCTCCGTTAATTAATTGTCACTACTGAGTTCTCTGGTACCTACAGTACCAACATGTGAGTTCATATCTGAGTGCCTTCAGTACGTAGAAGAGCATTGACTCAAGCACTGTTTTTCACAGTGCAGTTATATTTTTATATTTACATTGTATACTTACAGGAGCTATTTGTAAGTTGTGCTATTGCTATCTCTGTAGCGTCCACGCTTCACACTTCCTACTGCTCAGAGGGCATATTATAACCTCTTGTCTTGTAAACACAACAATGGCTGAAGCTCCCTGCAAGACTGGTGAGTAAACAGCTGTTAAGGCTGTGTAGCAATGAACTGAAAAACTTCTGTTCTTCTGTAAAGATGGCGATGAAGAAGAGGATGTTGGATAGGCAGAAGGCAGGTGCAGTGGAGTGGAGTGGAGACGGGGGAGTGGCAGTAGGCACCATCCACTGGTGGAACACAATACTGGGGAAATGGTTTCGTTTTGAGTGATACAGGGCTGCCCTCTTAGTGGCCTTGCCCCAGACGCTTGGGAAGGGGCTGACCTCCAGGTGACAAGACCCCTGTCTCCCAATGTCAGCTGCTTTCAGACCTTCAAAAACAGAGCTCATTTTCTCTGTAGTTCAACCTACCATCCCCTCCCCTCCCTTCTCTCTCCCCTCCCCGCTCCCTTTGAGCAATAAAAGTACAAAATTAATGTAAGAAATGATATTTATGCAATCATGGCAATGATAGTAATTAGACCAGTCTTATGTTGCAAGTGTGGTAGACAGCAATAGGTGGAAGAAAGGAGGAGAAAGACAAAAAAGAAATAAAGAACAATGAGAGAAATGATGAGAGAAAAAAAAGAGTGTTTTATTGTGTATGCCTCTGTGAATGTGCCCGTACGCATGGATGTGATGTTTGGGAGATGGTAATCACAGCTGGGACCTGCAGAGAATTCTGTTTTGGGTTTCTAAGAATTAAGACTATATTGCAGGTTTCATTAAGCACTCATATATTGTTCTTTCTGAGCTGCTATTCTCTCTATTGAAATGTTTTCTTGTAACTAGATTAATCCAGTGAGTGATATGAAAAGTTTTTAGAGCTTTTCAGTTTTGAATGTTTATTTCTTAGCAATAGTTAGAGAATTGAGTGCTGGGTTTGTTTATTTCTTTAGGAGGGAAACTAATATCTCCAGAGTGAGTGATGGGACAGTGGGATTCTGCAGCTCGTAATAGTGAAGTTTCTCAGCAATCCAAAATGAATCGTCTGTGCTACCCAAAAGTGCTTTGTGAACAAGCGTCTGTGTCAGCCAATCCTATTGTAAACAATTCACCTCATGTGATGTGGGTAGATTTACATTGTATAAGTTGTAAATTTGTGTCAGTGGTCAATAAGAAGGTGGTTTGAGAAATTTGTACACAGACCTCAGGGTTGGGCGAGAGGGCCATGCCATTTTCCCATTTTTTAGTGGAGGTATCTTAGATGTATATAAGTTTAAAAAGTTTTATAATTATTATTATTTTCATTTTTTAGTTTGATATCTTCATGATCTTGTCACTTAACTTAGTAGGTTGTAGTGTGTTGTTTGCTAATTATGGATTTAATTATGGATTTTTGGTAGTGGAGGAAGTGGTCTCTCCCTAACCTGTACTTCTGGATTAGTGTATTGAATGACATGAACAGGTTGTTTTGGAATAGGTGATGGAAATACGTGATTCCTTTTTTGTTGCCATGCTGCAAATGTGACAGGGGTGTTGTGCACTTGGAAGTGACAACATGGTGCGAGTGATAATTCAGTGATTTTATTGGTTTTCCACCAGGCTGTCCGAGTCTAGGAGATTGTGTCATTCTTACATTAATTCAGTTACTTGGTTGATTGTAGTTGACAGTCTGCAATTGGTCTGGAGCAACAGGGTGGCCATAACCAGTTGCAGTTTTTCAAATTACCTGAATGAAACGTAATTGAGGTTTCATATATGACTGCATCACTGTTGGAAATCAGATATACATATTGTGACGGCCCCTCTGCTTGCTTCCCTGCAGCGGCTGCTCTTGTCTTCAGGGCTGCAGACCAATTGAAGGCCTTAATCAGCAGCATGGGACACACCTGGGCCCAGGCTGTCTCGTGCATATAAGCAGAGCAGCAGCAGTCAGATGTTGGCAGATCTCCTCACAGCGCACACACACATGCGGACACTCTCATCCACCCACCTACCTCTGCAGTGTGGGGGGTTCCTTGAGTTTTTTTTGTTTTTCCTTTGTTTTTACAGCACAATATCCATGCAGCACATTTTCACTCACCCACTCCCTACACGACTGACCTTACAGACTCCTCCCATCTACTTTCATGTTGTTCTAAATAAATTAGTTTGTTATTTAGTATATCCATGTGTCTCCCATCTTTTTGTGCAGTCTAAGAGCCAATATTAACATATATAAGAATGTTGATGACTTAGGAATATAGTATGGATACTAGTTAAAATAGGTTCATGTTTTTGCTACGAAACATGATCTAAGTATTAACCTGCAACCCTCCTGAAATGATCACTTCATGTCAACACTTATGTTCAAGATCTTTTGCAATGACAGATTATGCCATTAAAAATAATAGTGTCTCTGAAAATGGTTTTTGATGCCAGTGGGAATACTGGAATAGGAATCACAGTGGGACGTGAGCACTAAGTTAATAAGGAGAGAGCGTATAAAGATAAAGGGGATGGAGATGATGAACTGAAAATGTAGGGAGCTGAAGTCATGGGATTCACTGTGTGAGACAGACTGCAGAAATATCCCCCTCTAAGAGTCTCTTATATTCTTTCTTTTTCAAACTAGTTAAGAAAACCTGCCATATTTCTTATTTCCAGAGAAAAGAGAATAGAGAGAAAAGACACGCATGTATTAGCACAGTTAGTTTTTATAGGCAGGAGAAGACATACTGATGAAGATGTAGGCATTTCAAGCTATACTCTTAAAAGATGTTTTCACATTAAAAAGCCAGTGACACAAACAGTGCAGCCCAAGCTGCACAGACTATAGCCAGTGAGAACACCCCTTAGCCCAAACTGTTCTCTCTCTACAACAGGATTGGAGGACAGTCTAACCTAATGCAACCGTGTCTGCATTGAGGAATTTACTGGTGCATGAATGATGAAAAGCATGGGCACATGTAGCACTAACTCATTGCAGGCATGAGGATTACGTTTCCGGCGCTGCTCACGAGATGGATGTGAAAGAAAACACGGAGGCCTGAGGAGTCTCATTAATTCACCTCATCAGCAGCAGCCTCTCTCTCTTTCTACTGGTGTCAATAGGAATATTTGTCCATGAGCTCAGAGGTATTCAGTTCAAACAGAACATGAAATCGGTATACATTGCTATCAGTGTTTGCTAACATGGTAAAGTAGACAATGTTGTAGTCACTCTAGACACTAGTCCAAATCACTGCAGGTTTGCCTTACAACTAAATTGGTACCCTGTTATTTCTCCTCAGCATCACCATTTCCCAGTCACTCAGACAAATATCAGGCTCCTTAACCCACTAAGACCCAAGCATTGTTTGAACACAATCTCTCAGGTTTTGGCTTTATTTCTCAGCCTCTGAAGCTGATAGAAACATGACATGAAACCCATTTAAGAGCTTAAACCTTTGACAAATATGCTTGGTTTTTGCTGGCCTTATCTAGTTTCCAAGGTAAAGGCAATGATTTACAATTAAAGCCAGTTTCAATTTAGTTAATTTTTTTTTTTTTAATGTGTATTGATTTTTCTTAAAAGAATGTTTATTAACATGAGGGGTAAAGGCAATAAAAGATAATGGTTCAGGCTCTCAAAGGCTTTAGGCTTTATTTTATCTTCCAATCTGCTTCACACACTGAAAAATAAAGGTTTTGTGCCCCTAGTTGCATCAGGTCAATCTTTACCTCTGGCTAGCAGCGATACCGGCTCCTACTCGCTTCATCGCTTCCCTCGCTCAGGTCGTCAGTCATTGCCTGAACCATGAGTTTAAAAACTTTTCTTTTTTCTTTTGTCGGCTAAGACCGTCAGTTTTCTGAGTCAGACGGCTGTAGTTACACTCTTCCAGCTGCATCACATTTGTGACGACAGTACTTTGCCCTGATTGGCCTAAGATGCTTCATTAACACGCATGACATGTTCCACATTTTTATTCTAAGAAGTTCAGATTCTTATCTTTCATGGTTATCTCTGCCAAAGGGGATGTAACTAATTTGATCTCCTCGTTGTGGCTCAATTTTTTTAACATTCAGGCACCAACACTATAATTTAAAGCAAGAAAGCTGTAAAAACTGTTAAGTTCAGGAGTCTGTAAAAGAAGAAATATCATTTTAAGTAATGTTTTTTTTTTTTTTATTCTTTAGATTTCTTTTCACCCTCCTGGCAACATGGTCACCTTCGTTGCCTAAATAGAAATTGTTATCTCTCCAAAAGTGTCGCTCTTGCGGGTACTTCATGTGTGACCTTCCCCCGTACACCTAAACTCCTCGCCCTTGATGTTTTCATAAATCATTACCTAGATTTAATTTCATGCGTCAAAAGACTGATGTGTCGGGCCTGAAAATGTTTCAGAGCAACATATGTTTGTGTGAGTAAACTGTCTTAATGGGTTTTGCAAAATGGTCTGACATATTGAGGATAATGCTCATATTTTTTTGCAAAGATTCTCTGTTATCCAGGTCCTGTAATCCAAGAGAAGTCGTATCGTTTCACCTCTCATTCAAGAAGCATCTTCAGTTCTGACTCACCGGGTAAATTTGCTGGTTGTTGTCCATGTTTGTTTTGGTACAAGAACACACTACGGTTGGTGGATTTAGGGTCTTCTACCACCAGGACTCAAGCTGTTACGGACCAGTCATTCTGTGTGTTTCTAGTGTATGTACTCAGTCAAAAGGGTTTTGCTCTTCCTAACTAATTTTTGAGTCTTGGACTGAATTTCTAGAATAGATATAAATGCACATATGCAAATGTGTGAGGTAGAACCGCCAGGCCTCTTTCACATTACAGCAGGTTCAGGGAACACATTTCCAACCTCATCCATGTTGGCAGTGGGATTGGGATTCATCATAATTATTCTTCCTCTTGAACTTCTTGGCTCCTCATGACGTAATGTTTATATTTCTCTGTTTCAAGGTGGGCGTGGCAAACCGCTTTACAATAACGGATGGGCCATTAGACTCCCATCTGGCGTTCGGTCGACATGCTACAGAGCCAAAGGCGGGTGTACTGACTTACCGCACCACTGTTTGGAATTTTGCAAAGCCTCATAATGAGGCCAGTGGAAAACATCATTTAGATCTCTCTGCCCTTTTTCACGCAGTTCTGCAAAGCATTATCCAGGATTCACTTTATCCCTCTCCCCACCTCTTTGTTCCTCTGCCATCTGGTAGAGGGTTTTGCAGCCTTCCAGCCAGAATGCTCAAGATGTTAGCATCCTGAACTCCCTGTCCTCCGTGAACTCCTCCTCACCCCCTACACCACCCATAACCTATGCCTGTCCTCAATGAAAAAGCCCGAAGGGTTCAGTATGCTTCAAACAAACTGTTTCTACAAAGTGTTGTCTGAACTTGTTTGTTGGCAAAAGTGTAGGCGGGGCCAGAAGCCCTCCATAGAGGTGAGCATGAAACCTGCTATGATCTAAAAGGCAAAGAACCTCTGTTTGCAAATTCGTTGCAGACCGACCACTACCTTATTTGACTACTATGTAGGTCTGTTGTAGTATATACTAGTTTTTTCATTAAACGTTTTAGAGTGGATACATTTCCCTCTGAACTGTTGAAAATTACATTATCTTATATTGAAAATTACTTCTTTTTTTTTTTTTTTTACTTCATGCATTGGATATTGGATATTTCTCCAGTCAAACGTTGTTCACAATCTGAAAAGCACTTCCTTTGAAGCATACTGATGCCTGCTGTTGCTCGCTTGCTGCTTGTAACCCCCACCCCCCACTCCCCGTACCACATCTCAATACCCCAGGAGTAAATGAGTGAATCTCATCATTGTCACTGAGACAATAAGCACACAGCATGCTTGGACCAAGATCTTATAATGCTGGTGAATAAAAAGCCAGACTAGAGGAGGAATTGAGGAGTAGGAACTCAGAACAGGTGTTTATTGTTATTGGTAATCTTTTACTCCTCTCCCATTGTACACGACACCCACAATCTACTGAACGCAGCATAAAGTTGGAAGGACCCATGCTCGGCAGATGGACGAAGACCTTGAAGATACATCTGGTGACGGTGATGACGATTCATCTCATGAAGACGGCACAGCTGCAGTAGCAAAAATATATACAATCAGTTTTTTTCCCAGCGTATTTTTTTTCTTATCTTCTTCTCTGCCCTTGAAGAGCTATTCCCTGAGGAAGACATGGTCAGTTGAAGGAAGAACACAGAAGATTGTCAACACTACCCAAAAGGTTCAGGAAGAGATTCAGATGTCTCTACAGAGGTATGCCATCTAGCATGAGGAACACTCTGCCAACGCTTTCAGACTTGGCAACCAGGTATCTCTGTGTGCAAGCATCATCCACACCCTCAGAGCGTACGTGTACATTTTCTACAGCTGGCACAGCATCAGCCAGGAGTGTGTCACTGAGAAAACCGAGATGTTGATTTTTCTGAAGAGGAACTGCTGAATGGATCAGTATCAAAGTCAAGGCATAGATGAAACTCTATTGTCTTACTGCGTGGGTCGGTTCATTTCAATAGACACGCCATGGGGAAATTAACCCATTAGATACAGGAACGTCAACGGTTAAACTACTAAACTGGTCAAAGCTATGTCAAGATTGTTATTGATTGATTGCTGTTGACTTACTGCACCAATGAATCTCCGCCAGCAGATGCACTGACCTAAAAAGTGTTTGTTTATGCTGAATAATTCGATTGGCTGTTAATATAAAAATCAAGCAAATGTACACATACACATAAATGGACAGCACCAAAGCACCCAGTGGTAAATGGTGTTAGGGGTGAGGGTAACAAATTGCTCAGGTCAACGCACGTTCTGAATTATTACATTTTTATGTACATACAGCATACAAGCACACACACTCGGGTTCCTATATAAATATGTTGGGGCGCACCTGGTTGAGCAGCATACCACATAGGGTTAGTCCTAACCGCAGCGGCCATGGGTTCGAATCCGACCCGTGGCCCTTTGCTGCATGTCATCCTCCCTCTCTCTCCCCAACTTTCCTGTCTCTCTCTCACTGTTTCTATCACAATAAAGGCAAAAAATTGTACTATGCATACAGTGGGGTTGAAAATACTGACATGACTTTCCCATTCACTTAAATGGGCAAGTTGTGTCAGACACACACACACACACACACACACACACACACACACACACACACAAACAGTTGGAGGCAAGAAAATGCTTAATTTCATCCATGATGTGTTTGTGAATATTCCACTGGCACCTCAATGGCTTTAAAATTGAGTGTGCATGTGTGTGTGAGATCCAGTTTAAGTGTGACAGTATTTCTGCAGGTATGTGAAGATGCCTTGAGGATGTTTCACGGCTTAAGAGATGAATTATCATCTTCCCGTCTGGGTTTGCACACAGTGTGGACTCCCGGAGACAGACGCGAAAGCAGAAGAGAAGATAACGCGCCCCTTCCATACATAACTCACAATCTGCACTGTTGTTCCTTTTTAATATTCCCTGAACATCATTTGGCATCAGTTGCTCGTAGCCATATACAGGTTGATGAAATGTTTCCATAATTGCCACTGTATTCTATGCACTCTGTAATGGGGTCATAGAGTTGTTGGCTTTGCATTAATCTGCTTTAGTATCTAATATTTCCTCAAAAGAATTAAGATTTCTTTTGCACCATTTTTTTCTTTTTAACATTCCACATTCTAACGATCTTATGTTGATCCCAACAAGATTAGAACAGTTAGTTAGTAACAGAGTTGAGTGTGATGGGATGGATAGCTGAATCATCCTGACCGGCTGCAAAAAAAAAATGCAACATAGATGTGACAAAACTCTTTAGCGGCCGTAGGAATTATGATGATTTTTGTCTAGAGTCGGGATTAAGGGAGGAAGTAGAGTTACGTTGGTTTAGACACACAAAGTCCACAAAGGAAGGAGGTTGGAGTGGATGGATGGGTCAACAAAAAGTAAATGTTTTTAACCGTGTTCCCGGTATTTCCCTAACAAAGTCATTACACCTAACCAAAGCTGATCAGAGCATAGTTTTCATTTGATTCATAAAGGATTTGGAAGGCCCAAACAGATGGTGTCATCCTATTTGTATGGGGGTCAAAAAATACATTACTGTTAATTTTCCCTTTTTTAATATTGAGCAGTCGTTGCCTAGTACATGTGTCACAGGTTTTCATCAGCAGGGTAGATGTGCCAGTCTAGCTTTGCTGAAGTGGACTTTGAAGTACATAGAGGGTGACCTACAGCTTCTGGGCTGCCCAGCTAAGACCATTATTCTAGTTTGAAGGAGAGGAAATCTTCTCTTGGGCACCAATAGAAAGTCATTCTAAATATAGAAGACTCATTTCATTTTCCATATTGACTTTTTAATAGAACTGTTAGGAAATACACACACCCAATCAAAAATCATTCAATTAGGATTTGGGACAAAATCAGTCATTATTTAGACAGTTCTTTTATCTCCACTCACTCCTATAATGTCCAACTCTTCCTTCCAATTTGTCCAGAAAGATCAGAGTTTTAAATGTTCACAACTGGGTAGGTCCTTGGAAAGACCAAAACTTTTTTAATTGGATTCACTGCTAGCCCAAGGAATTAATGGCAAACCATATTTTCAATGACTTACGACCTCTTGACGGCAAAAGGTGAAGCTAACACAAACTTTATTAAAGAAAGATCTTGGAATTCAGATAGACGATTATCACTGGTCCCAATTGCTTATAAATGCACAGAAATGTTTTATTAATTACACCATTTGTAATTTCACAAATTATCCACAGACTCTATGACACCCCTGCAAAGATTAGCTGTTTCAAGGGCAATACATCTCCACTTTGCACCAGGTGTAAAAATGATATTTCTTTGGGTTGGCCATGATAGCGGCAGAGAAAAAAAAAGATTTTCTCTGAATGGATTGCTGAGGACGCCCCAGGTCACTCACAGTGGATACCTGAACTCACTACTCTATGCCCTTACATAAGATTATGTTTAATATGAGAGGTAACCCACAGAGATTTCTAGAAAAACATGGCGAGACTGGATTGACTTCCTAGAAACATAATTGGGTAAGTCTGTACTGCTCCACCATGAATTCATTTATGGAGTTTATTTTAAATTATCATTTACTTTATTTTATTTAATTACTTATTCTCATTTTTATATTGACTTTGCAACCTTTCTATAAATTATAATACACTTATGTATATATGCATATGAGGTTTCTCATACCCTATTCAAGTGTGTGTGTGTGTGTGTGTGTGTGTGTGGTGTGTGTGTGCATGTGTGTGTGTGTGCGTGTGTGTGATCATCTTGCTTGCTCGCCAGTGCTCATCTGTATATACAAATTAGTAGAACTGTGTAAGTGGATGGGAGATGTGAACAACAGACTACATGTGCTTCATGTCATGTAGACTGTTGTATTTAACACAGGTTAAATGGAATGCATTAGATATCTGTGCCAAATATAGAACGCATTACTCACTTTTTACCTGTGTTCAATCAACCTTGCCTCCCTTGGGTGTATTTAGACTCTGTGCTCCGACTTGTTTTCGTCTCTTTGTCTGTTGTACTTCTGTTTGCTTCAGTTTTTATTTTTGAACACATTTTTTCCACCAACTCCCTTCGTTTGCCTGCATTTAGGTCCTTACACTCCTAACTCCTGACACAGGTGACGCCATCATTTTCCAGTGCCTGCCACAAATTCCAGTTAAAACTGTATGAAAATGACTGGGACCAACTGGATCTACAGACTTAAGATAAGAGTCTTTACATATGACACACCATATGCTTTTATCAATACCAACTAACCCAGACCTGATTTAACTAACAGCTCTCACGCCCAAATTAATTTGTTTTTTGGCAGCATTCCAGTGAGCCCTGCGATAAAATCTGAATGTGGCATTAATAATATACTTCAACTAAACATATCCCTCTTATAAAATCTTGAAAATCTCCTGCAACATGGTCTGAAACCGTTATTGGGAAACCGTTATTGGGTTCCTGACCCTAAGGTTGACGAACAATAGGTTGGAGTTCAAATTAATGAACTGGATATGCATATTGTTTTCAGTTGGATAATGATAAATTCTCTTGTCAACAAATGAGATCGATCATCATCCATCTAATTGTAACCAGTTACCCCCTCTAACTGTAAAATAAGATATTGAATATTAAACAGCGTTGATCTTGTGTCCGGAGGCCAGCAAAGCTTTTGTGGTAGGGAAAAAATAAATAAATAAATAATTCAGTTTTGGCGGAAACTCTTCCAATTCTTTTCTTGGCTTAGTTTACTATTCATTTAAACTGGGAATCGCTTTTCATGAGTTCTGCCAACTCAACAATCCATTTAACACTTTGAAATGAGGTGCATGATTGAAACTTTATGCGAAAAATGAGCCTTCCTGTTGTTTACTGTTATGGCTGACTGACATCCAACTACGCTAACTGGTTTTCTGTTGCCGTGGTATCACACAGACTGGGCATTATATAGTGAATAGATTTTGTTACATTTGATAATATGATAATATGTGGTGATATGTATTAGGCATAGCATATTTTCCTGAAAGAGACACTCCAAGTATCTCCTGGTGTGTGAAAGTGCTGCTGGCCTACACACACCACTCTTTCCCTCGTTTTCTCTCTCTCTCTCTCTCTCTCTCACACACACACACACACAAACACACACACACACACACACACTCACACTCAGCCAAGGTGGGTGTTTTGTCAGCTCAACATGTTATAGCTAATCCTTTCTGGGTTATCTCTTCGGCACAGACACACCACAAGTGTGTGTGTGTATGTGTGTGGAAAAATGAACGATTGTTGTGTTAGCAGTTATGGGGTTTGATCTTTTTTTTTTTTGAGTTGTGTATGAGCTCAGATGTGTGTATTCTCTATGTGTATGTACTCAGGTGTGCACTGGGAATGCGTTCGAGTGTAAAGAATGTGAAGGCCAAACAAAATTACCTTGAGCAGCCAAAGAAAAGCTGGATTGACATATTTTTGGGCAGATTGTGACGCTTTCATCTGGCAGCTTTTTGCATTCTGCGGCTTTTTTTCCGTGCTCCTGCAAGGATCCCGGTAACATTTTCCGACAATAATGGAGGAAAGTGGCGTGTCATGGATTTTTGTTTGGCACAAGAGCATTTCTGAAAAGGATGACAATCAATAAAGTCGGCTTCTTTCAATGCCGTGGTGCACCTTTGGTACACCTTGCTACCTCTCTCTCTCCCTCTCTCTCACACATGTACAGAGTCTCACTCTGTTTCCCTTCTTGCAGTCTCACAGCCACAGAAGTATAGACAAGCTACTCACGCATGCGCGCACACACACACACACACACACACACACACACTCTGATGTGACAGTGGGATTTATTGTATCTTAATTATTGAAAAGTGAGTGAGCAGCATTGGATGAGAAAGAGAGAGTGAGGGAGTGCAAAAGTAAAGAGGCAGGGAAGATTAAAAATGAAAGAAGGGGAGATAGAAAGAAAGAAGTCATATTAGTTTGTTTCTCTCTTTCTGACTATTCGTTTGCCAGAATTGACAAGAGCAATTTTCACTTGACAGTCAAACTGAAGTATTTCTATTTGAGGTTTTCTTGTTGAAGGTCAGTTAAGGGAAAAAAAAGAGAATATAGACCTGCTGTGAACATGAGATTGGTATCTGGATATGTTACCTAGATAATTACAGGATCATGGGCCTTTGCATTTACACATGGCATTATGCACTCATTATCTCCATTCTTCCCTAGATGGGATTTGGCTGATGTGTTGGCATTAAAGCTGCGGTAGGTGGGCATCAAGGCCAAGAAAAATAAAATGCCAGAATTTCAAAATACAGCCGTTCTCCTTCAGCCCTCCTGTCACAGGCATGTGCACGCGCTTCATACGTTAGCAGAAGGCATAAAGTATTACCAACATTCAACACAGCCACCCAACGCCTTCTTTCATGGTAAGTCTACCGACACAACAGACCACTACCACACGTTCAGATATGACAGGAAAATGAAGGTAGCAGCCTGTTACCTGCCCAGGAGAAGCACAGCAAGCTCTCTCCAGCTCTGAAACACTTTATACTGACCAATATTGACAGATATCCATCTGAACGTGCACACGCATCTGCATTGGTACAATAGCCAATAGGAACTCTCTGAAAAGACGTGTGATTGGCCAAAGTCTATCATCACAAACTACATATTCAATAGTCTGAAAACAGCCAAGAGGCGGTGCAGACATCTACTTTGCTCTCAGGCCACTTAACTGCGTTTTCACGCCTCAGGTAGATTTTATAAGGGGCTGGGAGACTCAGCAAGGCGTCCAGCAGCAGAGCTGCGACAGACAGATGTAACCCAGATGCTGTTACAGCTTGCTCGGAGGATGACCTTTCCAACCACACCAGAGGAGAGTGCCAGAACCAACCAAGGCTTCCACGCCATTGCCAATATTCCCAGAGTCATTGGCGTGATCAACAGCCCCCTGACTCCCATTGCAAGGCCATCCAACAATGAGTGCTACTCCTGGAAAGGCTAACGAGCTATTAACATCCAGGTAGTCTAGGTATTCTCATAATTTGTTAGTAAATTTGTATTCAATTTTTGAAAATCACTGTCTAATGTCAGAAATGTACATTAGCTTTTCTGAAATATCTCCTCCTCCTCGGACAACTCCTTGATGTATCTTTACAATAGAAGTAGTAAATGGTAAATTAGCATGTATCCAAAAGTACCGCATGTGGCATAAAACCATTCAATCACATTGACTAAATCATATGCATTTTTCTTCAAGAGTGCCTGGTTGATAGTAGATTATTGTGACTCAATGTTTTGAGAAAGGGTTTTTGTAATTGCATGTAATATAATAACAATAATAAACTTTATTCATGTACCACCTTTCAAAAACAATATTGTTGAAAATGTAAGATATGAAAAAATACCTAATTTAAATAAATGACAGCAAATGACAACAGTTATGAAAAAGCCATATGATAGAGGGAGATTTACAAAGAGATGTAAAAGAGAATGCTGAATTTGCCAGCCTGAGATCTCCTGCCAAGGACACATTATACATGTGCGACCTTAACTGAAGTGTATTTTTCAAATCTGGCCTCTTCCATTTTATTTGCATAAATATAGCGATTGTGTGTCGGCCCCTGAGCACTGCCAAAAGGGGGTTGGGTTACACAGCGCACACACTGCGCCTGTATAAGTGAAGCTGCTGCTGCTGCTGCTGTGTGTCAGAGTTCTTTTCTGGAAACACTTCATCAGTCCTAAACACCTTCAACTGACAATAGATGACTCGCGCTCCAGTGTGGTCTGAGACACAGTGGGCCGCCTTTCCAGCCTTAACTAAAATGATGGCAAAATCTGTTTTCCTGCTAACAGAAATGCATTGACCTCACTTACTCTGGATTTTATGAAGCAGCAATCCGAAGAATATTCATTTTGAACCCATGAAATGTTGTTGCAAAAGAGCAGATGTTGGAGAGAGATCACGGAGAAAGAACAGAGAGGAGAAGTGAGTTCACAGGAGGAGAGGTTTGGACACGCTATGGTTTCAAGTGTGTGTGTGTGTGTGCGTGTGTGTTGAAGGTATAAGTTGAAGAGAGTCAAGCACGAACTCAGCAAAGACAACGGTCCCTTGGGTAATTCAAAATAGATTATAATTGTGAGAAATGTTTTCAGACAAACACGCTCCTTCCTCTCTCACACTGACACACACCATAGATGCCCTCTCCTCCTCGCTTCACTTTAATGTGTCCCTGACAGCTGAGGCGGTGTAACTGAACCGTGTGCGTGTCTGTTGGTTGCGAAGTTATTTAACAGGCACTCTTTAGGTCTGTTCATGAATGTATACATGCTCTCAGACAGTGATCGCTACATGAATCCACCACTGCAAAGTATGTATGAATAGACTTCAGAGTAAAACTGGTGTTCAACTAATAAAAAAGGTAAGCCGACTTTTAATCTAAGGATTGATGCTCAAAATTGTGAATTTATTCACGAGTGAAAAGAAACAAGTCTAAAGTAAATTTTTTTTGTGTTGCTTTTTTAGCACAGATTTTACTGCTGGACTATTTGTGCAACAAAATACAATTTGGCACAACTGTACCAACTGCACAACGTGCTGTGCTGTGTGTTTGTCTGGCGGTTTTCCTTCTTACACGTCTCTTGCCCGCTCATCATTAGACATTGGGATAAGCACAAATGTTTCACACAGTTTTCCACAAAAGAAATGAAAGATTTTCGACTCACGCAGACAAGTTCTCACATCAACTCGCATCAGACTGTTCGCGTCCACTTACGTCTTTGCACGATTGGTCGATCAGTTCGAATTTGTTTCGAACTTGACTTTTGGAGAAAGTGACAGCCCTAAAATAATTCACTTAGCTCAGACTACACAAGAGACCATTGTTCATCGTTCATTCAATAAAACATCCTGCAGATGTTGCTGTGAATGCTAATATTTTCCATAAAAAGCTGTAGTTAGCAATAGCCAACTTGGAGGATGATATCAAACTGAATGAACCAGTGTTTCAAGAAATCAACCTCTTTGGAACTCGATGATGCAGCACCGTAGCAAATCGAGTTCCTTAATATGCTGGTTAAGAAATGTCCTCACTATTTAGGAAAAATTACATTTATATATGGTCTGTCTTGAGACAGTAAAAGTTATCCAGTCTCTAGCATTTAGTTTAAGATGCCACTGTGTTGAAGCTGCTAGCTTGGCTGTAGTCTTGTGACACTAACAATGGGTTAAATAACCACATGTATTAGGAAATGTGTTATTCATACTAACAACACCACAGTTGCCCCTCTCACCAAGTGCTTGGCCATGGTGGGAATTGTTGGGTCTCTGTAATCAATATTGTCAAGAGTGCATTTTGGCCTGCTCTATATGATATATAATATAAATAATGTGTGCATAAAGGTTAGTATGACGTGTGTGACTGTGTGGGAGAAACAGAAAGATGGTAAAACCTGGTAATAAGACTGCTGTTATTACCTCTCTCCTTCCTTCCCTCTCTCATATGACCTCCCCATGACCTGTTTATACATCTAGAGGTTTTTCCTCTCTCGCAGCAGTTATAATATCTCTTTTGAGAGGAGGAAGGAAGGAGGACAAGGAGAGAAGCAAGTAGATGAAAATGTAACACAAGGAAAGAAAGGAGTGATGGGTAGAGAGAGGCCAAGGAAGGCCAGGGAAGAGGTGGGAAAGAGGAGGACAAAGAACATAGGGAGAAAAAAAAAGGCATCATTATGACTGGTTACATGTAACTGCCCTGTGCTGGTCAGTGGAGTGATTATATTTACACACACACACACACACACACACACACAGACATACACACACACACACACACACCACTATTTAATCAGGTTGCCTCAATACAAGCATCAGAGTTTTTGTCCAATAGTAAATACACACAAACACACACATACACACATTTACTGGCTTAACCTTCACCCCAAAAAGGACACTCTCTCTCTCTCTCCCTCTCTCTCTCTCTCACACACACACACACACACACACACACACACAATAATAAACAGGGGAAGTGCAGATAGGATTGGCCGAAAGTGACCAGAGACACATCCAAAGTAACAGCAGATTGAAGTCAAGCCATTAAACACATGGACCAAATAACACAGTAAAACAGCCTTGTGCTCTGCTGGGTGTGTGTGTGTGTGTGTGTGTGTGTGTGTGTGTGTGTGTGTGTGTGTGTGTGTGTATGGATGAAAACTTTAGACATGTACTGAATTAAGTTTATTTTACCCAGAGCAAAACCGGTGTGTGTTTTAGAATGTGTTAATTTTTTTTTTTGTAAGTGAAGTATCATCCTTTAGCCTCCATTCAAAAAAAAAAAAAAAGTCAAAGGAAATGATTGTTGCTAGCTTGAAGGACACAATAATTTATGTCTATTCATAGTAGCATCTCAATGGGGACAGACAGTACATTAGAGAAAATATGACTTTGATGGAAAAGGATGTTGCCTAAATATTATATTAAATGTTAATTTTCCTGTTAAACTTAATAGGGCCCCTACAAACAAGCTTTTGAAGCTTATTGGGATGTCCCATTTTCAGCCATTACTATTATTATGTTTGTATACTATTTTATTTTTTATTTCTGATTTGTGTGAAATAAATGAAATGAAATGAAAATGAAGAATTGAATGCAGCATTGTTGCTACCCACGTACAAATGTTCTACATAAAATTAAATAACTTTTGAACCATTTATGATAGAGGTGAGCTTTGTCATATTGTAACTTTCTGATGCAACTGTACAACTGTCAGTGCGGTGCATGATGGTACATGAAGAGAAGACTTTAAATGTACAACACAGTCTCCACTGCTTGCCACAGAGAGACACAAGGCGTGTCTGAGCGGTGGTATCACTACACTGAAGTCTAACCACCATAAGTATTGCCTTGAAACCAAAGGAACATGGGATGAGGGAATCCCCATGAGCGGTCGCACCATGCCCAAACCCTCCCCAAAGAGTCTCTCTCCACCTCCCAGACAGTAATGAAGCGTCACAACAACGCTTTAAGAACAGTTACTGGTATTGAAGTGATAATTAGAATATGTATAAGAGCCTCACGCCAACCTCACGTCAAAAAACTCAGAGTATTACCTGCAGTAGTAGCAAAAAAAAATGTTCCCACCGAATATTAAACAATAGTAGTTGAAGAGCACGCTGTATTTCACCGATTTAAATTTGGAACTACTTTTTCTAAACTGCTGAACTTCTGTATTTCTAGGCCCAAGCACACGGCGCCCACCGTATTATGCCGCAGATCAGCTGTTTGACTCAGAAAGAACTAAGCATGTGTAGGAATATGATGATGCTCAATATGACGTCACACCAAACTTTGTCCCAGCTACAGCAGTGTCTCAGTTTGTTAAGTGTTCCACCTGTGAGTAACTTTGGGACTGTGCTTTGGACAGTGAAGCCATGCCGAGGATTTTCCTCCCTGTTTTGCTTTCCAGGTGTGCCATTGTAAAGACACCTGCCTCACATTGCTTTGTAGTGCTAAAATGAGACAGAATACCAACTGTAATTCTTAGCCAGGTGTTGGAAACCTTCCTGCAACAAAGAGGAAAAACCCAGCATTGTCTGAAAGTGCTTATCGCCAAAGTATCATTTAATCCTCCATCTGTGACAGATGGAGTGGAGGCTACAGGTTGAAATGATACCTCATCCAAAAGTGTTTTCTCCCTCCTAGTCCGGGTGTGACTGCGGACACTTGTCTTGTAGAATGTGCAGGCATTAAAGAATACTTCACAATTTTTGCATCAATCACAGCACCCTAGCCTAGAGTTTGCAAAAGTGGACCAACTGCAAAAAAATACCATAATGTCTGTTTCTCTAACTACACTCAGCTGTCCAGTCATCTGCTCAGCACATTCCAAGTACACAAAATACATAAACTGCTTCCACAAACTGTTCCCCTCGCTGCCTCAAGGTTGGCCAAGAGTCCTGCTCAGTCACACAATGAGGACATCTGTTAGAATACGCTGCTTCCATATTGCCCTCCTTAAACATTTGAGAGAGTATCACTTTGAGCTTTATCTCTGGGGATACTTCGACATCGCAGATGAGGGTGGAGCCAAAATTCAAAACAGAGTAAATATTTGAACCGAAGCAACACATTGAGGCTTTTTGGTCGTTTCTCCTCTGCCTTATGGTGTTGCTTTAGAAAAGCTGAGTGCAGATTAATCTTTTTTTTTACTGTGAGAGCATAAATTTAATTTTACAATGAAACATGTTCACTGAGTAAATTCACCTGATTTACTTCTACTTAGTGTCATTTATTCTGCTGCAGTGAGTGTGTGTTTTATTCATGGCCCTCTTTAGTGACCCTGATTTAATGAATGTCTGGCATTTATCTTGTTGGTTTTTATTTGAGTTGTTTTGTCATCTGGAGGTCTCTGTGTGACTCTCTCGTGAAAGTTTATTAATACAGTATTAGGTTTTATGCACACACTCCGTCAAACTGTCTCTCCCCATCTCTCTCTCCAACACAATTTCCCACACACACACACACTCCTCCACATGCTGACGTGCACTTGGTTAATGTGGCATTGAATTCTCAGTGTTGCTGACCATTTACCCCACAGACGATGCGGCTGGCTGACCTTGAGACTGACACCATCTCTACACACACACACACACACACACATACACACACACACACACACACAAACGCAAACGTATTCACCGTCTTCAGTTGAACGCCTGGCCAAGCTGGCGCATAGGCATGCACACAACACACACTCATAAAAGGATATCCTTGTCTAAACGAAAGCTACACTTTCTCTACCTCAGCGCAAGTCATAGCCAATTATCTGCTGGTGTTTAGAAGGCGTCTCTTCGTTACCTGGACCCTTCATGACACTGTGGACAAGCAGAAAATAATTCCCAGGAGACAAGACTGGGGAAAGTGGTTCCCCTTTAAGCCTGTTTTTTGTTTTTTTTCCCAAGTAGATACACAGACAAGTGTTATTTTTAATAGGGCCGTCCTACAAATATTGTAGGAACAACTTCTCACTCTAATGCTCCTTAAAAAGTGTACTATCTAGAGTTCACAGATCTAATCTGAAGCTTAACACTCTGCCGTGACAAACACTCACACACTGGAAACATAAGCAGAAGTTAGTTTGTACCAAGTTGCAAATAACACAGCTGAATGCAGAAGAGTCTTATGGCTCAGAATTTTGGGAAATATGCTTATTTGTTTTTTTTTTCAAAGCAGATGTGACAAGAGTAATATCATCCTCATGTCTGTGTGTTAAATTCAAAGCTAGAGGACACCTACGTTAGCATGAAGACTGGAGGCAGCAGGAAGCAAGCCTGTTTTGTTTGTTTAACTGATGCATACAGAAATGTTAAAAAGGAAAATTATTGTGCTGATTCTTTTCAAACAGGTGTTTATCTATCTGCCCAATACTTATATGGTGTCTCCATATCAAGAGATAGTGGAGACAGGTGGACAGTTGGCAAATTAGTGTTGAAGGAGAATTCAAAAGAATATGTGGCAAATTATGGTAAATGATTGAGTTACCGTAGATGAAGTGAAGATGTACAGTAAATATGGATGGATGGATACTTTATTCATCCCCTAGGGAAAATGCATGTGTCCAGTAGCTCATTGGTTATAATAATAATAACAGTTAATAATAAATAAACAATAATAATTAAATGAGTCCACTGTCTTTGGCTGAGTTGTTATATAGCCTGATGACAGTGGGGACAAAGGATCTCCTGAACCTCTCTGTTCTGCAGCACAGTGAGATGAGACGTTTGCTTCTGTAGCTGCTTCTCTGTCCTGCCAGAATGTTGTGGAGAGGATGGTTGGTATTGTACAAGATGGCCTCCATCTTACATTGTATGCGTCTCTCCAAAACAGTCCTGAGTGAGTCCAGACTCCTGCCAAGCACAGATCCAGCCTCTTTGACCAGCTTGTCCAGTCTCCTTGTGTTCATGTCTGACATGCTGCCGCCACAGCAGACTGCAGCATAAAAGAGTACACTGGAGTGCAGTGAAATGCTGCACGTTTTATCAAAGGACCTGACCTTCCTGACTCTGCTCCTTCTGGTAGATGGCATCCTTGTTCAGGGACCAGTCCAGTTTACTGTCCAGGTGCACACCTAGGTATTTATAAGTGGTCACCACCTCAATGTCCTTCCCTCTAATGTCGACTGGCTGAAGGGTGGGCCTAGATCTGGCGGTTGCTGACCATCTCCCCCCAGCCAAATGGATACACATTGAGATACACATCCGAGCCCACTCACTGAATCACCTGTGCTCGCCCTTGATGAGCCTCCACCCGTGAGGTCTGAGGCAGACTAATCTGACGGTGCAGTTACCCTATGGTGCAGATTGGCTGTAATCTTGTTGACACAAGTCTAAGACTGTTGCCTGTACTGTTGAGTCAAGTTAATTAAATGGAGAGATGCTGCAAAGATACATATCCATTTCTGTCTTTGTTTTTATATAAGTGAATGTTAAGAGAGAGCGAGAGAGCCCTCTTTCTTGGACACTACAAGTGGAATGATGAGAAGGAGAGCTCATAGACACTAATGAAGTTAAAAATCATTCATTAAAAATCATTAGGCCCCATGAGAAAATTTATGGCCTGTCCATGAATTTGTTCCTCCTGCCAGGTCATCACGAGAGAGACAACTGTCTCCCCTAATGTGCATTTCATTTAAAAGGATATATATAGATCATCGTATGCAAATATCCAGGTTTGGGATTAAACGCAAGCACAGTGAGGAAGCTGTGGAGTGTGAAGCATACGAGTAAAACACAGAGGGAAATTAAGTCGACCAGATGGGGGGATGTCTAAGGGCACAAATTAACACTATTCTGCTTTTATTGTAGTAAAAGTGCTGCTTCAACTGCATTTTGTGCTGCTGATGAAAAGCCGCTTTGTTTCAATCCATCTCACTCAGCAAACAGTACTTCAGCAGTACAACTCTCAAACCATTAAACCCCACAACAGGAGCCACTTTTGTACCACTGCTCCCTCTATTTTATTTCAGGTTGTTGTTGTTGTGGCAGTAAACGACCAGATCCATTACCATGAGCTGCCTCTTCAAGGTTTGTCCATGTGATTTCTTCAAAGGGCAGTGTGGGTTTCAAAGCAGTTGGTGCCTGTCCGTCAATAAGCTTCTCTCCATATCTTGTAATTCAGCATTCATGCGAGAAAGTGTCTAATTTGACAGCTTTTGTGCAGAGCATACCTGCAGGATCAGTATCTGGCCACAGTGTGAGCCTCACAACTGGGGGTCTGGAAATAGACCAAATTTGTGGGAAGTCTGGCCCCTGTTGTTTTGTCAGTGGTGGTAAGGAAATCGCACAAAAAAAAAGGGATTCCTGCCGGGTATGAGGATCTGGTTTGGGGTTTGTCTGCTGAGATTTCATCGGCTTTTGGCAAATATCCAGCTGGAGATCTTACGTTGGGGGGGTGAGCAGCAGAAAGCAACCTCAACCTCAAAGATGCATGACTGTGAAGCTGCAGGGTGCTACTGGACTAAATGAAAACCCATTTAGAATGCTAACCATGAAATCAGTTTAACAGAAAGTTGCGAGTACGTCAGTGAGAAACTAAAAGCGTACCTGCAGAGTCAGCATGAACTGTCAGTGGATGGATATCACCGCTTCATGAACTCGGGCACATAACATCATGTATTAATGGATCTAAAATATAGTAATTGGATGGTGTTATTGATTTTATAATTTATCAGTTTCCTGCCAGGTGGGAAGCTGCAGAAATGAAGCTGATACACCTTTTATTATTCTGTCCTGTCCAGTTTGGATTCAGATCTTTACACTACTTGTAGTTAGTAAAGAGAGGAAATGTAAGAAATGCAATACATTTCTTGGGGTTTTTAATGTTCTCCCCTGATAAACCCAACAAATACCACTACACCACTGCTGAGACTGCAGTCTTAATTGGACTCTTGAGGTTTACACTGTTTGGGTGAGCAAACTGAACGCGCGGCTGGCTGGATGGCTGGCTGGCTTGCATGAGCCTTAGAGGTAATTTGTTGTTTATCACACAAACAGTTGGTACTGCAGGTGCTGAAGTCGTGATTTTGACAGTTGACAGTCTCTTGAGTATATATTTGTATGTGTTCCAGTGTCGTATACGTAGACTGTTGGTATCATCTCTACGACTGTAGAGATAATTAAACCCTGTTTTATGTCCACATGTCAGAACTGATTCGGTTGTATAACTGATTTCATTACTGTAAGTGTTTGAAGTGTCTCTGCGACACGGTGCAATGTGCACTCCTGACATTGTCAATTTGAGTCTGGCATTTAACCAACGGTGCAACATCCGCACCACACACACACACACACACACACACACACACACATATACCGCCACAACCTCCTGTACTCTCATTTACATATTGTTAGCAGACAACAAAGGATATTTCAGCCAGTAAGCATTATTTTTGGCTGAAATTGCAAAATACTTTAAAGAGAAAGAAAGAACGAACCTTCGGGATACTTTTTTTTTTTTTTTTTTTTTCCCAGTGACATATGGCTAAAGGGTGGTGCTGCATTCATTTAATGTTTAGTCACAGTCTGACAACACAGCTTTAGGTGGCAGAATTAGATAACTAACTGTGTCAAAATAGCTGCTAGTTAGACCAGGGGCCATTGAACAATCTGGATCATCTAACTCTTAAGTCATAGTATCAGTACAATTAACAGTGGTGTGATATTTGGACAGAGGAATGCGATTAGATGGGGGGGGGGGGGTCACTGTAATGAGTGAAAACACATCTGACAGGCGTTCTGTTTTTTATCCGAGCAGTTTAACATGCGCCTGACTCGCTTGGTGCGGGACTGGATGGAGGAGTGGAACGTCATCTGTTGTTCAGAAGTCCATGTGTCATCTGCAATCGAGTTGAGTAAACGTGACAGTGACATAAATGTCAGATGGATGGAACACCAGCTTGAGGGAAGAAAATCATTTTTCCATAAAGGTTAGATTTCGGTTCACGTTTAGCTCCGTCAAAAGCTTTAGGAAAATGTTCCAATTGATTTGTTCAGTATCAAGATTTTGAAACTTTCCAGATGCATAACAGCAACATCATCATCATCATGTCGATGAATCAGGGCAGCACTGCATTCCTCTAAAATGTATTTGCTGTTACTAACTAACACAGCTTTTAATGCAATGTAGATAGTTATTAAAGTTATAATATGTAACTTTTCCACATTTAAATGTCTAAAAACCACTTGACCTATGTTATTTATATTTTGAGTTGTGTACTTACATTATCACAAATGTTTCCAGCAGTTCTCAAACCTAGAGAAATCTAGATAACGGTCTGTTCCACCTGTCAATGACATCATATCCCCTTTGTTCGTGCGTCGGCGTTGTGGTTGCCTGCCAGAAACAGCAAAAATTCAAAGCGCAAGAAGCTGATGTCACATGGTGGTGATGGCAACAGCTCCCAAAACAACGCCGTCTTTTGTTATTGTTTTGATTGAGCGACCCCTAGCGGTAGAAGTTACATACTCTGTGTTAATGTTAATTAAAAAATATAACACAATTCCTCAAATTGGTAGAATGCACATTACACTATGGGTGTAATAACCTTTAATGAATAACAAAAATTGTGTGTTAACGGCACTTTTATGAAATTCAATGTCCAGACATTAAACCCAAAGAGTAAAATTATATACATTAATTGGAACATTATATTCTTAGGCATTTTTTTTTGCCTTTATTCTGACAGTACAGTGAGAGAGAGACTGGAAATTCAGGGAGAGAGAGGGAATGACATGCAGCAAAGCGCTGTGGGCCGGGCTCGAGCCCATGGCCGCTGCGGTTAGGAACAAGCCCATGTGGTACGCGCTGAGCCACTGAGACACTCCCGTATATTTGCATGTCTGTTTGTGGGAATGATGGAGGTCACTTCAAGTGAAAGTGAAAAGGTCAGTTCTTGTTTGGAGTTTGATGCTCGAATGAATACATGAGAAAATCATTTTAATTGAAATTGAACAGGATCAACTCAGGAACTCAGGCCTGCACGCAAGCAGTTTTCTTTTTGTGTGTGTGTGTGTTCATGGCTGCAAGGCTGTGCATGCGCGCACGCGTGTGTGTGTATATCTGTGTCTCAGTGGGCCATCTGCTCCTACTGGCTTTGAAGTAACGGCAATGAAAAGTGAGGCTTGTCAGTCATTGGCCTACTTTTTACACACACACACAAATACACACTCACACACAAAGAGCCTTGTCAGCAAGAAAGGTAAGTTTCAGGTGATCCCTTGACGACCACACACACTCTCTCACACACCCACACACACACACACTAGACTGCAGAGTGTGTGGAACGCCTTAATTTTTACTGTGTGTGTGTGTTTGTGTGAGTGCCTTCATGTTATGTTAGAGATTTTACTCTTCTACTGTGTGTGTGTCTTGTCACCTTGATGCATGCATGCTGAGAGTGTGTGTTCCTGTGAAAACTGTGTATATGTGTGTATTTTTGACAGGTCGTGTGTGTGTGTATGAGAACATAGCATGCTGTATGAATACATGCAGGGTGGCCTGCCACTTCGCATGAGTTCTCTTAAAGGAACATGTCTGCATTTGTCCCCGTTTTCCATGACTCCGTGTGTGTGTGTATGTGTCAAGTGTGTGTACATTTTCTCCACTAAAGAGCTGCTCTGACAGCGAGACAGCATGTCTGTGTGTGTGTGTCTGTGTGTTACTGTGCCTACTGTCAGCACATCAGGTATCCTTCTCCCTCAGTATGGAGTCATTAAAAGCGTGTCGTGGCATAATGAGTGTGAATGCAGGCTGATGGATGCATGAGGTCAGGGTGTGCGTGTGTGTGTGTGGAGCATGATGGATGTGTTTGTGTCCGTACAGGTGTGTGTTGACTGTGGTTAACAGCTGTCCATTGCAAGGCCCTTGGACAGCTAACTTTATTAAACAGTAAAAACTATGTGCTCGAGTGGTGCTTGGGGAAAAGCGTTTATCCATCACCGCAGAGATCAGAGGCGTAGATTTTGGTTTTGGATGTGGGACAACATGATGCTAAATTATCCCCGATATTAATACAGATCTCAAAAGATTTTACCTCCGGATGATGTTCGGCAAAAAAATAAATAAATAAAATGCAAAGAAACAAATGATTTAATATTTATTGACCCAGCGCTCCCTTACCCTCTCCTCCCTGTGATGCCTTGCGAGGTATGGGAGCTTTTTCTCTTGAGGTTTCGAGACATGGGTGCATGAAACGAAGACATTCGATGCACTTCCATTAATCTGCTTTTTATTAAATGCACAGATCTTTGGTGCCACGTGGCCATAAACTGAAAGGGCAGTTACAGAATGTCAGGTTTGAATAGGTTTTACAGCGAAAATTGGTTCAGACAGATTAGATTAGATTACAATAGAATGCTTTTATTTTCTTAAAAATTTTATCATGCAAATCTGTTATGTCAGTTGTTTTATTAATTACAAAAGTAAGTCTGAGATTTATATTGATAAAATAAAATGTGACATTTTGCAGAAGCAAGCTATTTGTGTGTGTGCGTGTGTGTGCATATGGAAGAGAAAAAGAGTTACAGCTCACAGATACACATACACAACTTTGCATATTGGCCATCTGATGAAAAAAAAAAAAGTCACAATCAAAGTGAAAACTACACCGACGCTTCCTGCAGAGACCTGGGTGCTGGCTCGGTTGGACGGTGAGCGTTCTCAACACTGCGCTTGTGATCTTGTGCCAATGTAACAAGTGGCGATCTGGACTGGGCTGCTGCAGTTGCTTACTTCCAACCCTTTGTAAAAGTAGGTATGACTTTGTTTGGTATACATCTGCATACACTGTGCTGTAGTTTGCTGTACACATACAGGTTGGGTGAGTAGGAAATATCTCAGTATGCTAACATAACCAGTGCTATCATTGTTTAACTTAAATGTTATTTATTTCAATGTTTTTCTAGTATAAAGTATGTCTTCTCAGTTGGTGTCTACATTCTTTTCAGGCTCATAGTCGAGTTAGCAGTGACAAGCAATGCATTGGTTATTATGTCAGCATTCTCTTATGTTGAGCTGCAGCTGTTGAGCTTTAGTTCCAGCAAGAATTTTCATTAGCTACAGTGAGCACAAACATTGTTGTCGCAATCCTTTGCACTTGTGAGGTTCTTCTTTTTACCCCTGGGTGCCATTTCTATGAATGACACTTGCCCACAAATGGAGCAAAAAAATACATATTTTGTAGCAATCTGAGGGAATTAAATATGCTGATGATCAACCCTTACAACGAGCAGCTACTCACGTCTAGGTGGCATTGATCAAGTCCCAGCAATTTAAAACTAGTGTGTGTAATTCTCCAGTGTGGCATACTAGTACTTAATTGGATCCTCACAATGTTTAGGTTGAGCATATGGAGCTGTTTTTGCATAAGGCTCAGTGAAGGAGTGCACATAGTCTACTTGAATACTCTCAGACTTCATAGTGTGGGGGGGGGGGGCTATAGTTAGAGCAGCAAGCTAATGACTGGACAATTGTTATGGTTTCATGGACTGAATCTGCCCAAGACGCCAGACCGTGAAAGTTGTGGACAGCTCACAAGAGTTAATAGGTGTGAGAAAGAAGAAATGGATCATCTGTCAATCTCTTGTCATGCCCCCACTCTCCTGTTCTACCACATCCCAAAGGTTTGCTGTTGTATTCAGACATGGTGACTGGGGAGGCCACTGGAGTTCACTGAACTCAAAATTTGCTTAATGAAATGGTGCGTCGTCATGCTGGAGGCACTGGAAGATGGTAAACTGTGGCCATTAAAGGATGCACATGGTCAGCAACAACACTGAGATAGACTGCTGCATTCAAAACATTGGTTGATTGGTATTAAAGGGTCCAAAGTGCCAAGAAGCATTCCCCACACTATTACACCACCATCACCAGCAGCCTGGACTGTTGACACAAGGCAGGTTGGCTCCATGGATTCACGCTGTTGGCGCCTAATTCTGTCCGTACCATCTGCGGCCTCAGCAGAAATCCAGATTCATCAGACCAGCCTGTGTGTTTTTTCCAGTCTTCAACTCTCTAGTTTTGGTGAGCCTGAGCCCACTGCGGCTTCAGATTTCTGTTCTTTGCTGACAGGAAGGGAATCCGATGTGGTCCTCTAGCCCGTCCTCCTCAAGGTTGGATGCGTTGCTGTTACTGTATCCGAGTCACCTTTTGTTTTTCCGCAGCAGTCAGTTACAAAAATTCGAGAGACTGTTGTGTGGGAAAATCCCAGGATATCAGCAGTTATTCTGACTCAAACCAGCCCGTCTGGCACCAACAATCATGCCACCCCCCCCCCCTCCATTCTGATTCTGCACCGCTGCCACGTGATTGGCTGACTGGATAACTGCGTCAATAAGCAGGTGTACAGGTGGTCCTACGTCGGTTTCGTAAATGTATTATTGTTTTTAAATGAGCTTCACTGGAGAATTAAATATGTGTAACTACTGTGTGACAAATGCATCTTTATTTACACATGCACGCACACGCACACACACTGTGCCTTCATGAGTGTAGAAAACTGTTTATAATGTTTATTTGCTTTGAGGAGCTAATGAGCATTTTGTTATTGTTAAAGTACCACCCCCCCTCACCCCCCACCCCAGTCAGTTTACTTTAGTTCATCTTTGCATGACACTGTGTGAGTGACCTGCCATCCTCGTCCATAATCATCAGTCATGAGTGGGCAGTGAGTGGTGACTGTCAGCCATGTCAAGATGGAAAATAATGTGCAGCCGTGACAAGTGGTGTTTTTTTCTTCCCTCTTCTCTATTTTGCATGAAAATTTTCAGCTTAAATGCATCTCATCTTTCTTTCAGTGCATTTTTTCAGTATTGTCTTCCTCGTCTTTCAATAGTGTTTCCTTCAGATATTTCTTTCAGTGCTTTCTTCCTTTCTTATAATCTTTTTCTTACTTTTTTTTCTTTTGATAAAGCTCAAGGATTTCTGGGCCTAAATGCAGCCATACACAAAAGGCAGATAGGTAATAAGTGAAGATGCTTTAATAACAAAGAATGTCCAAACCTTGCAGGCGGGCATCAGGAAACTAAACGCAGGTGCAAAACAGGAAGGTACTCAGGAACATGAACGGCAACAAAAAGTGAAAATCCAAATACAGGTAATTGCTGCAGAACACGAGGGAACACGGGAAACAGAGCAGGAACAAAACAGACTAACTGGCAAAGACTGAGGAGCAGACAGAAACTGTTTCTCACCTAGTTCAGACTCCCACACTTGGGACTTCGAACTTGTCAAGTTCAACTCAGAAGTCCAGACTCCTGAGGACAGGGGGACCATTTGCAATTGGAACAGCAGCGTTCCCCTTAATATCAGCGGCTCAGCTCAGCACTGCTGATTACGCTTTACACAAAGAATCAAAACTAAAAGCCCCACAAAAACTTCTTCAGGGAGTTCAGTGAGTGTACTGAAATATAGGCTTCGTATCCAATCTGTGATGTTTATTATAAATCGAATGAAATTTAATATAGACCACACTGCCTCTGTTCATTTTCATTTATATATATATATTTTTTTTTTTTTCTCTTGAAATGTGGTGGAATAAGAAGCCCACAGAGGCAGCTGTGAAACTGTCAAACATCATGTATCTATTCAGCTTCATCTTCTCAGCCTAACAAGCAGCAATAAATATTATATTCCAACTCAAGAGACCAAATTTCATCTTCCGAAAGGAATTTTATCATATATCAAAATGCCACAGACGACAGAGCCCCCGGTCATCTCGGGAGCTGGGCAGCGAGCAGTTGATATGACGCCCAATCTCACCCAGCAGACATTATTTGGATAAACTGACCACATACTCAAAATCTACTGTAAATGGTCACTTTCTCGTCTGAAAAATAACAAAAAACCGATCTCTGCCATTGCCACTGTTTGGTGCGAAAAATCATTCTGGGACAATCAGCCGTCCCAAGTCCACACGTGTCGCGTCCAGATTCATCCTTGATAAAACACGGGGAGCGAGAACACTTCTGAATATTTACTCTAGATGCAGACTTTGAGTTGGAACTGCACTCGTGCTGAGACTGGTGATGTTTCACAAGTCCTCAAGAACACAAGCACGGAGCTGAGAAACGGCTAGAGACTTGAATACACAAGGAGGCAAGGGTAATGGGGGACAGGTGAAACACATCAGGGAGGGGCTGACAATCACAGGGGTGAAACTTGAAGTAAAACAGCCAACAGACACACAAGGAAGGAACAAGGAAGTAAGTTTCCGTTTTTCAGTTATTCATTGCTGCTGTAACTCAAGAATCTATCTTTCTATTTATCTATCTATCTATCTATCGTCTATCTATCTGTCTGTCTGTCTGTCTGTCTGTCTGTCTGTCTGTCTTTCTTTCTTTCTTTCTTTCTTTCTTTCTTTCTTTTGTCAACTACTTTGGAACACGAGCTATTCCCCATTCACCACAGCTCCTGTTCAAGTTAAATGAAACTGATCAGGCAGATACAGATCGCACTTCCCTTCCCTTTCTCTCCATCTCTCTCCTTTTCCCTTGCATAGTCTTTTTTTCACCACCCACTCACCCTCTCCTCTCTCCCTGATCTCTCCTCCACCCCCCACCCCTCTCTTTCTCTCTTTTATATCTCACGCATGGAATTTTAATTCTCCACCAGTCCTACTCTAACCCCGTGTACATCTAACAGAAAGTGATAGGGCAGAACCACATAGCGTGTGGGAAACGCCGTGTTGCTCAGCGAAAATGGACCGATGATATATTCATCTCGGCACAGGGAACAGGGACCTTGTGTTACAGAGAGAGAGTCTAATTCTACTAAGTTAGTTTGGTGCGATGCTATGTGTGGGTGGACATATGTGTGAGCTGACTGAGTGTGTGTGTGTGTGTGTGTGTCTGTGTCATATCATTCAACTGCCGGCTTCTTCAACTGTGACACCCTCCATAAAAGCCATTGCGTGCCAGAAAGCAGCAACAAAACACGTTGCTGTTAATGCATTTGTCTCTCTCTCTGTCTCTGTTGTTGTTCTCCGTGCGCTTCATCAGACTCCCTCTTCTTCCATGACATGTCTCCAAACTCATTCTGTGTCAGCTGATCGCCATGGTGCTTTTAAAATGTAGGCTATTAACAGCAACTCATTTAAATATACTCTATATGATAATAAGCTAACTCAATTTAACTTGATAGGTTGATTGTTTACTTACTGACTGTTTAATTACCGGCTGGTCCATAGAAGAACATCTTGGTCATTAGTAATGATATGATTGCTGCTGAGCAAAACTGAAAATGGCACTTGTTAAACTGCTATCTTCTTCATTGACTAATCTTTCCCTGTATAATAATAATGATAATAATACATTTTATTTAAAGGCGCCTTTCTTGGCACTCAAGGACACCGTACACAGTTACACAAATTGAGATTAAAAACATATTAAGAATTAATTAACAACAATAAAAATGAAATATAAAAATAAAAACAATACAAAAGTGACAGTAGACAGTAGCAATGATGGTTGGAGTGGGACCAAACAGCTCGCAGACAGTGGATTCAAACGAGCTGGAGACGGGCAAATTATCGCGAGACCTCCTCCCCGACCGGAGCCACGGGGTTGACAGACGTAAACAAATCCACTAGGAGTGGATTCAACCAGCCGGGAGAAGTCGCTGGGCTGTTGCCATGTCTCGGCCCTGTCTCTTATACACATCTCAAGGTCCGATTAGGTTTATAGAAACTATAAAATAAGTCAGAACTTCTGAAAAGTTGAAAAAAAAAATTAAAAGTTAAAAAGTTAGGTTACCGGCGAGCAGCGGCAGCAAGTTGCGCCAGCGTTCACTCTTGTTGCCATGGTAGCTGTCATTTATGAAGCAACAATTATTCTCTCTTATATGCGGGTACCAGTCACTGACTATACAGAATAAGAAGAGCCGACAATTGCTGGCATGTTCTATCATCTACGTTTTCTGATTTTTCTGTTTTTTTTTTTTTTTTATATAGTAACATTTTATTTGACGTTTCCACTTTTTCCAGCTAATTTCCTGAAAGAAAATTCTCATCATTTCCTAGAAATGAGCTGGTATTTATTTGATATTTCCAAGAAAGGCCTGTGCAATTTTGTAGAAGTTACCAGGGGAATGGAAGACCAGATTGTTCAAGCAGGTTTATAATAACTGTAGCAGAGTTATTTCCATTTCCCTCATAATTTCTACCAAATTGCAAAATTGGAGATATTCAAGTTTTGAGGAAAGAACAAGGACATTATGTATTAGGTAAGAATAAAATAATTCATAAAATGAGGACAATGTCCATCAGAGTAACAAAAGACAGACTGACAAAAGTTTTAACTGTTAATTGAATAGCAAATTTGCTGCATTGATTTTCTGTATTTTACAGATCAGGTTGGTGGACATTAGGTAGAAATATGTCTGTAAGTATAACTGCTGAGCTGGTGAAACCCTACAACATGGAGTATAATTCATTAAGAAGAAACAGGGGAATATACATGCCAGTTTATCCACTCCCACTTCCCATTCTGCCACACCTCCTAATCAGCTTCACTGTCGCCACCAGTTGCCCCCAGCTGCAGTCGATCCCCAATCAGACCCTTATATATACATCCCCGGTTCACTCGCTCCTTGCCAGATTGTTCTCAGCGTCATGCTTGACTTTCCAGCGATTATCCCCGGACTGACTTCCTGTTTTCGACTCTGCTTGCCCCTGACCATCCTGCCTTGTCTCTGCCCCAGTAAATACCTTAGCCTTCTGTCCCCGACCACGAGTTCTGCCTGTGCGATTCCTGGTTCCCGTCTGCTCGTCCCTGTGGCTGTTAGGCGTTTTCCAGTTCCCTCGACGACATCTCCAGCCTGCTCCCTAACGCTCGGCACTGCCAGCCCCAGCCTTCAGGTCCAAGAACTTTCCCCTGTGTGTGTGAGTGCAGTCACCTTGCTCCACTCACCGGACCCGCGGCTCTCCAGCCCCGGACCCCATCCTCGACTCCTCGTACCCACCTGTGTGTGTTCTATCTGCTGGTATTTCAATAAAGGTCATTTCCAACTATCCCTCTGTTTGGTTGTGCTGCCCGTGGGTCCTATCACACCCCGTTACAGTACAATCTGGCCAGTCATGGACCCAGCACACCTCCTCAGCACCGAATCGCTTCGAGAGGATTGAGAGCGCCCTCCAGCAGCATGAAGCCATGATTGTCACCTCACAAGCTGAAGCAAGACGTTCAGCAGCAGTCCATGAGCAGGCGCTAACAGCTTTAGCCACCCAGATGCAGCAGCTAATGACCGCCTTGAACCGGGCTCCTGTTCGAGATCCTTCCACAGCTCCACCGACTCCTGCAGCCTCACTGCCCAGTGACGTCCCGGAGCCCTGGGTGGGAACCCCAGAAAGGTATGAGGGGGACCCTGAGACCTGTGGTCCATTCCTGACGAACTGTTACCTTTTGTTCTCTCTGTAACCCCGCACGTTTGCTTTTGAGGAGGCTAAGGTAGCCTTTGCTATCAACCACCTGACGGGAAGGGCTCGTCTCTGGGGAACCGCTGAGTGGGAGGTGCAGGCTACAGCCTGCACCTCCCTTCAGCTCTTCTCCGGGGAGACGCAGCACGGAGTCTGATAAGCATGCCTCAGGGCGACCACACGGTGGCTGACTTTTCCATAGACTTTCGTACCAAGGCTCGCCAGAGTGATTGGAATTCTGCAGCGCTGTGCGATGCTTTTCTTCACGGATTAGGCTCCAGCTGGTCTTCTGCAGCCCCTGCCAGTGCCTCATCGCCCATGGTCTCACATCTTTCTGGACTTCGTCACTGGTTTGCCCCCGTCAGATGGCAACACAGTTATCCTCACAGTGGTGGACAGGTTCACGGATTAGCTGAATATATTAAAGATGAACTGGTGCCGCACAACCTCCCGTCTACGCTGGACGAGTTGATTGCGCTGGCGACGAGATTGGACCTTCGGATCCAGGCACGGAAACGAGAAAAGAGGCAGAGTGGTCCGACTCGTTCCCCGTCTGCTACTCCTCAGGTCTCCTTCTCCTCCATCAGCTCCAGTGCCTCAGCAGAGTCGCTTTCCGGAGGTCCTGAGCCCATGCAACTGGGCCGCACCAGTCTCACTTCAGAGGAGCGGGAGCTTCGTTGGCATGGTAATCTGTGCATGTACTGTGGCCAGACCATTTTTTCTGCCACTGCCCAGTAAAAGACAGCTCTCACCAGTAAGGAGGGGATTTCTGGTGAGCCCGGCTTCCACGCAACATTCCCTCAACCGTCGACCCCTATTCCAGGTCAAGCTTCTCCTCCCTGATGGGCCCCAGACCGTCTCCACCTTCATTGACTCCGGAGCTGATGCCAGTATCGATGAGGGGCTGGTTCGCCAGTTGGGGCTCGGCCGTGTTCCTCTGCCTCACCCAGTTCCTGCCAGCGCCCTTGACGGACACCTCCTGGGAACCGTCACCCACCAGACCACGCAGGTTCGCGTTCTCATATCTGGAAACTACCATGAGACAGTTCAATTTCATATCCTCAACTCTCTACACATTCCCCTGATTCTGACCCATGGCTTCGTCAGCACAATCCCCAAATAGACTGGACTACTGGGGCCATACGGGGGTGGAGCTCATCTTGTCATCTGTTTTGCCTGAAACAAGCAGCCTCACCTCCTTTCTCGCCACCACCCAGCACCGTTCCAGACGTGACTGGAGTTCCCTCGGTGTATCACGACTTCCGAGAGGTCTTCAACAAGGCCAAAGCCACGTCTCTGCCTCCTCACCGGCCCTATGACTGTGCCATTGACCTCCAGCTTGGCATGTCCCCTCCCAAGGGACGTCTGTACTCCCTGTCAGCCCCTGAAAGAAAGGCCATGGAGACATACATTAATGAATCCATGGCGGCCGGCATCATCCGTCCCTCTTCTTCCCCTGCGGGGGCAGGATTCTTCTTTGTGGAAAAGGAAGACAAGACTCTGAGACCCTGTATAGACTATCGGGGGTTGAATGACATCACTGTTAAGAACTGCTACCCCCTTCCACTCATCTCTTCTGCCTTCGAGCTTCTCCAGGGGGCCACCATATTCACCAAGCTCGATCTCCGCAACGCCTATCATCTGGTCCGGATCCGAGAGGGCAATGAATGGAAGATGGCCTTCAACACACCCACTGGTAATTACGAGTATCGCGTCATGCCCTTTGGTTTAACCAACGCCCCGGTCGTGTTCCAAGCCATGGTGAACGACGTGCTGAGGGACGTGCTGAACCGCTACATTTTCGTCTACCTAGATGACATCCTTATCTTCTCAAAGTCCTGCGAAGAGTACATCCACCATGTACAGACAGTCCTACAACGGCTCCTCGAAAACTCACTTTTTGTTAAGGCAGAGAGGTGTGAGTTCCACGCCTCCACCGTTTCCTTCCTGGGGTACATTGGGGCTGAAGACAGCATACGGATGGATCTGGCGAAGATATCAGCGGTTGCCTCCTGGTCAGTCCCGAGCGACAGTTTATTATGGAGGTGGACACCTCCAACGTGGGAGTGGGGGCTGTCCTATCCCAGCGTGCAACCTCGGACCAGAAAATTCACCCCTGTGCCTTTTTCTCTTGACATCTGTCCCCTGCCGAGAGAAATTATGACATCGGCAACCAGGAGCTCCTGGCTGTCAAACTGGCATTAGAGGAGTGGCGGCACTGACTTGAGGGGACCAAGCAACCTTTTCTGGTATGGACTGACCATATGAACCTTGAGTACAACCATACGGCCAAGAGACTTAACTCTCGTCAGGCCCGATGGTCCCTTTTCTTCACCCGCTTCAACTTCTCCCTCTTCTACGTCAAGCATGACGCCTTGTCATGCCAGTTCCAGGGAGAAACAGACTTTGCCTTGGGGCCCGACCCGATCCTCCCTGCTCCCTGCGTTGTCGCTACCCTTACCTGGGAAATCGAGGAGAGGGTGAGGTCCGCCACCGAGGGACAGTCTGGACTCAGTGCTTGCCCCCCAAACCGCCTGTTTGTTCCTCCAGCCCTGAGGTCCAAGGTGCTTCAGTGGGTCGCCCTCGCATCAGGCTCCATCTGGTCTTCTGCAGCCCCTGCCAGTGCCTCATCGCCCATGGTCTCACATCTCTCTGGACTTCGTCACTGGTTTGCCCCCATCAGATGGCAACAGTTATCCTCACGGTGGTGGACAGGTTCAGCAAGATGGCCCACTTTGTGCCCCTGGCCAAACTACCATCGGCCAAGGAAACTGCCCAGCTGGTCCTGCTCTATGTCTTCTGCCTGCATGGTCTCCCTGTCGATGTGGTGTCCGACCGGGGGCCCCAGTTCTCCCTGGTTTTTTGGATGGAGTTTTACATTCTGATGGGAGCCGCTGCCAGTCTCTCCTCCGGGTTCCATCCCCAGTCTAACGGGCAGACTGAGCGGACGAACCAGGAGATGGAGACAGCCCTTCGCTGTATGGTCTCCCGGAATCCGTCTTCCTGGTCGCAGCAGCTCCTGTGGGTGGAGTATGCCCATAACTCCCTCACCAGCTCTGCCACAGGTCTCTCGCCCTTCCAAGGTGCCTACGGTTACCAGCCACTGCTCTTCCCAGCCTTGGAGAAGGAGGTTTCCTGTCCGTCAGTCCAAGCCTATGTCCGCCGCTGTCGCCATCCCACCTTCCATGTGTCCAGAGTGAAGTCGGTCAGAGAGAGTCCGTTGGTACCCACTCCACCTCCCCCTCAGCTCATCGATTGTGGTCCAGCCTTCTCCGTCCAACGCTTTGTGCACTCTCGTTTCCGTGGCCGTGGGGTCCAGTATCTGGTCGACTGGGAGGGAAGAAAGGTCCTCGATACCGGCTCGTCACATCCTTGATCCTCGCATCATTGCTGATTTCCACCAGTGTCACCCCGACCAGCCCAGTAGGACATCAGTGCCCCCTAGGAACCTTCGTCGGAGAGTCCTCCCGGCTCTTCCACCCCTGTCTCTTATACACATCTTGGACCAGCTCCCAGGAGTTTTAGGCCCGCCTCCCACCCGGCGTGGTGGCTCTTTTGGGACATGGGGAGCCATCCCTTGAGGGGGGGGTTCTGTCACAGCTAGCTATGCCGATTTTTTCACTCTCCACTCTGCCACACCTCCTAATCAGCTTCACTGTCTTCACCTGTTGCCCCCAGCTACAGTCAATCCCCAATCTCACCATTATATATACATCCCCGGTTCACTTGCTCCTTGCCAGATTGTTCTCATCATCGCGTCATGCTTGACTTTCCAGCAATTATCCCCGGACTGACTTCCTGTTTTCGACTCTGCTTGCCCCTGACCATCCTGCCTCGTCTCTGCCCCGGTAAATACCTTAGCCTTCTGTCCCGACCACGAGTTCTGCCTGTGCGATTCCTGGTTCCCGTCTGCTCGTCCCTGTGGCTGTTTGGCGTTTTCCAGTTCCCTCAACGACATCTCCAGCCTGTTCCCTAACGCTTGGCACTGCCAGCCCCAGCCTTTGGGTCCAAGAACTTTCCCGTGTGTGTGAGCGCAGTCACCTCGCTCCACTCACCGGACTCCCGGCTCTCCAGCCCCGGACCCCATCCTCGACTCCTCATGTGTGTGTTCTCTCTGCTGGTATTTCAATAAAGGTCATTTCCAACTATCCCTCTGTTTGGTTGTGCTGCACGTGGGTCCTATCACACACCGTTACACATGAAGGTGTTTTCGGATCTGACACTATCAGCAGGACGCTCTAGCTAAGGTTTGCTTAGGCCTTGGCACCAAGATGACTTGGTTACTGTGAGGGAACAATCACGGCCATGTTCTAAACAAAACCAATGCTGACTGTTGGACAAAGATGGGAAACAAACAGCTATTTATAGCATTAAAGCTTAATGTTTTGATGTCCCGTCTGTAGCAGCCCTTGGCATCAATAATTGCAGCGTTGAGTTCGACAGGCACGTATTTTATTATCCGTCAGTACCGTGAAACTAAAAAACAGCAGCAAGAAGAAAAAGAACATAATTCATCGCATATCAAAATACACATAAGCATTTAAAATTCACGCCAAACACAACGTCAACCGGCGAACACTTCTCTATCTTAAAAACACACATTCATCATCGCATCGGCCACAATAATACTCAACATTTACATAAACCTACAAGTTTCATAAACCCACTCACCATAACAATACGAAACTCAACTTTAAATAAATCAAACAATACAAAATGATCAATAACACACCTCTCTTCGCCTACCAAGGGTGCAAAATTGGCCCCATCAGCCGGCAACAGGCATCCGATCTCGGATAACAGCACAAATCTCCACTCTAATTCCCCCGATCGGCAACCAATGTCCAGCAACATCCCATCGTGCAGCAAAAGTGGCGTCTGACGTCAGCATTCACCTTCCTCCTTTCACCTCAGGAGGTGCGCCAAACCCTGGAATGTAAACAATAGGCGGCATCCGACTCTGGTGGCCACTTACACCGTCCATCCACTCTGACCTCCTCCCTGTGTGCACCTTGTCGATCTATAATAACATCTGTCACAATCCATTCCGGTCTCCTGCCTGCTTTTCCAATTCACCTGCACCCAGTAATTTTCCACTCACCTCCACTCACCTGTTTGCTCTGCCTCCTCATCAGTCACCATGGTTTTCTCCCACCTTCCACACCTGCTCCTCATCAGTAATCAACCCTGGATATAAGCACCAACCTCTTGACACTTACTGCCAGATTGTTCTTCGCGTCATGCAAGTCTTTCCAGCACTTTTGTCCGGACTGATCTCCCGTTGCGGACTCTGCCTGCCTTTGACCTGCTCGTCTGTCTCAGCCTTGGTAATCACCTCAGCCTTTCGTCCCTGACCACGAGTTCTGCCGGAGCGTCTCTGGTGTCTGTCTGCCTGTTTCCCTGGCTGTTCGGTGATTCCCCCAGGTGATCTGTTTCCCTGCCCCTGCTCACCTGCCTCCGGATCTACTCAGCATTCCTCCACGCTTCGTGCTGGTATCCGCTCGCCTGCCATCCTGAGTGTTACCATAGCTGTGAGTACCTGGCATTTCATTCTCAATGGTGCTGTTCTCTGGTCCCGGTTCTGCCTCCCCGAACCGTGCTCCCCGCCACAGACTCTCCCCCTGAACTCTGGACTCATTCACTCCTGCTCATCTGCCATATTGCTTGCTGTGAATTGTTCAATAAAGATCATTACAAATTATCTCTTGCCGTTGTGCTGCATTTGGGTCCTACACGAGCCTGTTTCAACATCAACCGTCCTCTATTGTTTGTCATAATTACTACAGACACCACAGGACGTTGTCACTTGAACATAAATATATGTTGTTATATCTGTTCTCACTCCAATTCTACTGTATGAAAGCTCTTTAAGGCAGTTGTTACAATGAACAGCCTCCTCATTCATTATATCACAATTTAAACAAAGGTTTAAGGTTTTTGACTTTGTTGATTCACAAATTTAAAGTTTTATTTGTGTATTTCAACTTTAAATTAGCAAAAAATGAACAAACAAAAAAAGAAATCACCTTTCAATTATTTTGGATTGTGGGAGAAACAGGAGGAAACCCACATGGTTAGGCTAAGGAAGGAAAAAGAAGGGAAGGGTTTTTAAGGAAGGGGGTGGGGGTGGTGAAAAGGGTTAGGCTAAGGAAGGGAGGGAGGGGGTAAGGGTTAGGCTAAGGAAGGGAAATGGGGAGGGTAAGGAAGGGAGAGGGGCTGGCAGGACATGGAGGATCAGGCTGGTCCAGATCACTGGTGCTTGGACCAGATGGGCGGGAGGCGGGTGTACGATGACGTAGCAGAGGCCGGCTGGAGTTTGCAGACGGGGGCTTTAGCTGATCTGCTGATGGCTGGGAGGCAGGTTGGCCTCAGCTCAGACTCAGTGGTGTTGATCCTGGTTGAATCCTGTGTGCGGGGCCTTGGAAACACTGCCACTCTCCTGCAGTATTTTTCAGGGATCCCGATGAACCTCAGCTCCATCAGCGTCTCCTCTGCAATCTCATGGAGGCACATACGTCGCTGTTCCTCTATGATCAGCTGATTGGCTGCACTGATGCTCTGTCTTCGCCTGGACATTGCTGACTGCTCACGTTCCCACAGCTGTTGGTGGACAGTCTTGCGCAGCACTCTCTGACGTAGCTTGTCTTCCTCCTCCTTCTGTCTGAGTATTGTCCTCAGCAGAGCTTCCTCTCGTTCTTTCATCACAGCCAGCTCTTTCTCTCTCTGGGCCCTCAGTCTGGATCTCAGCAGCTCTCCCTCCCGCTCCTCTCTCCTCTGCTCCTCGGCCCGTACAGTCTCAGCATTGAGTTTCATCTGCTGACGCTGCTGGTTCTTTCTCCTCTGGTCGAGGTCTTCCAGGTCGACTCTCTCCTGGTTCTCTCGGAGCTGATGTCTCTCCATTTGACGCTGTCTGCCTTGAGCCGTCTCTCCCTCTTGAGGCATGGCCAGGGAGATTTCAGGTTTCTCCGGTGGACTTGGTTTAAGGCTCCCAAACAGGGTGTCATCCACCTGTAAGATGGGAGCCAGTGTACGGTAGCGGTATCGTGTGCTCCTTGAGCTCCTTGAGTTGGATGCTTTTCTCATCGTCCTCAGGTATTGGATTCCAGGGAAACACAGAATGAAGTACTTTGAAAAAAAACCTTTTGTCGTTCTTCACTTCACCAACTGACGCAAGAGAAATGTTTCCTTCTAAATGTAGCTGCTAGAACCAAAATCAAAGGAAGCTGATGACATCACTGTTCATCTGTGTTCAAAGCCACATTCTGAGACTCACTGATGACATCACTGTTCATCTGAGTTCAAAGCCACATTCTGAGACTCACTGATGACATCATCACTGTTCATCTGTGTTCAAAGCCACATTCTGAGACTCACTGATGACATCACTGTTTATCTGTGTTCAAAGCCACATTCTGAGACTCACTGATGACATCACTGTTTATGTGACATGTTAATGTGAGGGTTAGATTATGTTTGGGTTTGGATCTCAACAACTGCTCATCCAAACAGCTTCACACTTCACTTCCTCAGGTCCTCAGCAATAAACCTGCCAAGTTTGAAGTGAAGTGGACGAGCAGTTGTCCAGAAAATTAATGGAGAGAGAGAGAAAGGGATTTCTCCATTTATTAGTAGGATAGATAGATAGATCCATACTTTATTTATCTCCTAGCGGAAATTCATGTGTCCATTAGCTCACTGTTGATGGTTATAATAATAATAATCATAATAATAATAATGATAATAATAATAGGCTCCAGGTACAGCTCTTGTTGTTGTGTGTTATGTGATATGGTGCAGTCTTCCCCTTTTGAATTAAGGCTGGGGCAAACTATCATCCACTGCTCCAGAAGTGGATTTCCTCATCGTCCTCGCCTCCACATCGCTCCTCTCCGCCTATGCCTGTGTGGTCCTCGTTTTCAACTGCTCCCTCCTCTCCTGCAGAGTTGGTCCCAGCCGCCTATCACAAGTCCTGGTCCCATCCTCGGGAGTATAAAATGGCTGGAAATGGCTGGGGTGGGCTGTGATTTGATCTGAGCAGTCCGCCTCTTTGCCTCTTTGTTCTGAATGTCAAAATGTCAACGTGTGTATAGTTAGCTCTTCTGGAATTGGCTTTGAGATTGTGATTGTTGAGTGGATGTTGACTTGTGGAGGCACTAGTTTTTGCAGTTTTTGGGATCATGGGCTATAGGCTTTAGTTTAGTTTATTTTAGTTTATTGTGTTTTCTTTCCTGTCTATTGTTCTCAGTCTAACAACACTAATTTATGGGTGGCTGCTAGATTGTAATTTTGTTTGACAGGTAAGACTGGAGATAGGGTTTTATTTTCGTTGTGTTCTGGTATAGTAGGTAGGGATTGGTCAGGTTAGGAAGCAGGGTTTGTTTTGTTTGTTTTATGTTTTGGCACCACCCGCCGCCCTTTGTTCTTCGCCGTAGTGCTGTACACTGTTTTTTTTGGGTGCTAAGCAAGAAACGGCAGTACTCGCCTGATAACATCAGCTAAATGTTGCTTCCCTCGTACCTCAACATCTACATGTTGTAACAAATAATAAAAACAGTTAATAACAAGTAAACAATAATAATTAGATTAGTTCACTGTCTTTGGCTGAGTTGTTGTATAGCCTGGTGACAGTGGGGACAAAGGATCTCCTGAACCTCTCTGTTCTGCAGCACAGTGAGATGCGACGTTTGCTTCTGTAGCTGCTTCTCTGTCCTGCCAGAATGTTGTGGAGAGGATGGTTGGTATTGTACAAGATGGCCTCCATCTTACATTGTATGTGTCTCTCCACAGCAGTCCTGAGTGAGTCCAGACTCTGCCAAGCACAGATCCAGCCTCTTTGACCAGCTTGTCCAGTCTCCTTGTGTTCATGTCTGACATGCTGCCACCACAGCAGACTGCAGCATAAAAGAGTCCACTGGTCACCACTGACTGATAAAACGTGCAGCATTTCACTGAAGATGTCAAAGGACCTGAGCCTCCTGAGGGAAAACTGGTAGATGGCATCCGTGTTCAGGGACCAGTCCAGTTTACTGTCCAGGTGCACACCTAGGTATTTCTAAGTGTTCACCACCTCAATGTCCTTCCCTCTAATGTTGACTGGCTGAAGGGTGGGCTAAGACCTCTGATGGTGGCTGACCATCTCCTTGGTCTTGAAAGTGTTCAAAAGGAGGCAGTTTTTGTCGCTCCACATAGTGAAGGCTATCGTCAGATCCCTGTACTCCTCTTCCTGCCCGTTACTGATATGCGCCACAATAGCTGTGTCAGCCGAGTATTTCTGGATGTGGCAGGACTCAGAGTTGTATTTTAAGTCTGCTGTATACAGTGTGAACAAGAACGGAGCCAGAACAGTCCCCTGTGGAGCCCCAGTGCTGCTCCTCACCCTTACGCTGAGAGACAGTTACCCAGCCTGACGTACTGTGGTCGTCTTGTCAGGTAATCCACAATCCAGGACGTGAAGCAGGGATCCACCCCCATCCCTTGCCAGCTTGTATTTAAGGATGGGGGGGTTGGATGGTGTTAAATGCACTTGAGAAATCAAAGAACATAATCCTCATGTAACCACCTGGCTCATCCTAGTAAGAATGGGCCAGGTGGAGCATGTAAAGGATGACACCATCCACTCCAATATGTTCTTTGTAGGCGAACTGTAGGAGGTCTAGTGCATAGACCAGAAGGTGGAGAAGAAGCCGCTCCAGGGTCTTCATGATGTGTGATGTGAGGGCCACTGGTCTGTAGTCATTTACCTCAGCCGGTCGTTGTACTTTAGGTACCGGAACAAGACATGATGTTTTCCTCAAGACCGAGACCCTCGCTGTTTGTAGACTTAAGTTGAAGATCCTCCGGAGAGGCTCAGCCAGCTGGACTGTACAGTCCTTTAACATCCTTGGACACACACCATCCAGGCCTGTTGCCTTTCCAGGACGCAGCCTCTTGAGCTCCGCCCTCACCTCCTCCGCTGTAAAGGACAGGAGACTTGACCCCAGTGTGGAGGGAGTTGCAGCTGCAGTGTCAGGTTGTGGAGGAGATGCTCTAGGAGAAGCTGCAGCTGAAGCAGTGGGAGAGAGAACGGGTGAGGCTGTGTCAAACCTGTTGTAGAACAGGTTGAACTCATTGGCCTTGTCCACATCACCTGATGTTGCCTGGCTGTTCTTTTCTTTATAGCCAGTGATGATCCTCATCCCCTTCCACAACTCTCTGGTGTTGTTGTGCTGCAGGTTCCTCTCTACTTTCTTTTCGTAGTCCTCCTTCTCCTGCTTTAATCTCCTCTTCAGCTCATGTTGCACACACTTGAGCTTCTCCCTGTCTCCATCCCTGAAGACCTCCTTTTCTGGTTTTCTGGAGGGTCTTGATGTTACTGGTGATCCAGGGTTTGTTGTATTGAAAGCAGTGTACAGTCCTTGCTGGTATTATAGTGTCCATGCAGAAGTTAATGTATTCCATTCTATCAAGGTCAGGGTCCTTGCTTTTATCATCTTCCTGTGACTCCAACAGGACATTCCAATCTGTGCACTCAAAACAGTCTTTTAGAGACTCACTGGCCTCCGGGGTCCAGTTTCTGAATGAGCGGGTGGTTGCAGCCTGCATAAGTAACCAGGGTTTGTAGGAAGGCTGAAGAAAAAAACAGATTATGATCTGTTCTGCCTTAACATTATTCGTAGGCTATGGTACAAACTGAAAATCTGCTGCCCACACTAAAAGACACTGAACTGTTTTCACACAATTTTCAACATCAAATTAATGAAGAGTCATTTTCGACTTTGTTCCCTATAGAGGTTTTACCTTACCTCGCCTCCACTTGCAACACTGGTACAAACCACTTTTCCTCATAAGTTTATTATAGTGAAGTTCTTTTTCCACAGTACTTCACTTTACTGTCTCTATTGACAAAATCTATTTAACCATTTGCCACTTACCTTGGGAATGGAATATCCCATGATATATAAAGTTAAATGTGTGTGTGTATATATATATATATATATATATATATATATATATATATATATATATATATATATATATAGCTTTATTGTGAAAACCCCCCCTAGAAGAGCAAAAAGAACACATATTCTGGATACCTGTCAGCAATGTGAGTAAAAGCAGGCAAAAACATACCACAATAAACTATAGTAAAGTGGATCTCCACTGTATGCCGTTCACATTCGGATAAGAAAGTGAAGGTTATACGGTAGATTTTAGCTGGTATGGGCCTATCTTCACATTTTTCATTGAAGTGTCTGTGTGATACTGTGTGATACCCAGAGCGGCAGGCTCTCGCTCTGTCTCTCCCTCTCTCTCTCTGTCTGCTAAACTAGGACAAGGACATACAGAGACAAAGCAGTGCTTATTAGTGTCCTGCCCTGGACCCACACATGCACACACACACACACACACACACACACACACACACACACACACACCTATACATGCAGTACCGATTGCCTGAAGGTGACAGCAGGAGATGAGAGAAACCAGTCATTTTGCTACAGTTACCTCCTGTTTTATCAGATAAGTACAGGCCATCCAGACGACACAGTAGGCAAGGACACATGAGATTTCTCTTCCAGTGCGGCGTTGCAGAAGCCGTTGGACAGAACCCGAAACGGCGCCGAAAAGAGTGGGTACTAGTTTCAAATGAGCCACAGGAAGATAGACAGTGTGGTGTGTAAGCTGAACAGACTCCACTGAGATATGATAAGCTTGGAGGAATGTCCAGATACCTTAAATGTTGCGCATTTTCAAATGCCAGCTCAGACTGAACTGCAGCATGGCTCTAGAGTAGCGTATTTACATGAGGCAGAGGTGGGTTATGTGGCTGGAAGTTGTCTGGCACTTGGTACTTAGATATTTGGGTTTTCAAAGCAGAAATTATGATCACATTTGCCAAATAAACACAGTTGTCTATATCACATAAAGACGCCGTGCATTTAAACTGCTTGAGTTCTATGTAGTAACCGCTGTGCAGAACTTGTATCCTATACATTCAGCCTCCCTTGCTGCCAAAGGCATTTAATGCATCTCCAGAGGGATGAATAGCATGGAGAAATTAGCTTTGAAAAGAACCTAATCAATGAATTAAAGAAACATTTTGTTTTTTATCTTAACCACAGTGAATGAAGAGGACTGTTTCTGAGACGTATTCTCTGGGATGGATCTAAAGGGAGTAAATGTTCTAATGAGACGGGACTTAAAGTAATCGCTTAAAATAATCAAGTAGTTTACCTACAGCATTCATCTTGGGTTCATACATGACAACACATGGATTTTAAATTTGAAAACTGTTGTAATCCACTACATCACGCTGTCATATACTGAGGCTCTCTTCTAACTTGTGTGAGGTGTTTGGACAGCCACAGTGCGTAATGACCACTGCTGACCGCCCCCTGCCTGCTAGCCCAACATAAACTCACCATGCTAGTGTGTGTGTGTGTGTTCGTGTGTGTGCTTGCTGTGTGTACTCACGCGCCACGTGATATCTTCACTGCTGTTGCTCAGTGAGTTATTTTGTCTCCTGTTCCAGCTCTGCTCGTGCTCTGGGACTTTTACGGTGTGTAATTATGGTCCCTGCTCGCTCACAGGAGCAGGTGTGTTATGTGAGTGGAGTGTAATGTTTTCACCCTGACCATTCAGACTAGGCTTGGAGCAGTTTATGTCATTTTATCTTTTAGTAAATAGTGAAGCCGTCAGTTTACTTTATATTCATGTTAATAAATAAAAAAAATGTCAGTTATATGTAATCTGCATGAGAAATAAAGAAAAAGGAAAAAAATGTGGTTAAAATAACCATCTTCCTACAGCGATCAATCTGACCTGACAGATGTGATCACTATAAGCAGTTTCCTCTGTAGCTTCAATATCAACATATACATTGTTACTGGATAAGAACCGCACTGAGCCCTGAAGTCCAAACCAACTGTAAATCCAGTCTCTATAGACAGGCACTTGCAGCCTGTGTACACAACTGATATCAAACATATATCTCCCTCGCTATAGCTTTACTAGAATTAACCAGAAAATGTTCTCATTCAAGTGAATGGGATAGTGGTCTCAGACATTTAGCCCCCACTGTTTCTCAAGGTAATGCTAATCTTAACCTCGGCCCTATAATGACACCGATTCTAGTTTCATTGCATTGTCTTGCATTTCCGTGCTGTTCACGAACTGCTCGGCCGGGCCAGGTGCGAGTGAACCCCTCGTACGACTGAAATTGACTCCTCTCAATGTGATCACAGTGAGCAGTGGAGATTTGCTTGTGGAGACATAGGACATTTAAACTTAAAATTGAATTTCAGAGTTTACATCCTGGTGCTGTGTGTTTATATGTGTAGTATTTTCTCATCATGCATGCAAAACCTCAATGCCATTCTATTCTGTCACACACACACACACACACATTTATTTCTTTTTTTCCCCCCTTTTTTAATCTATTTATTTATGTATTTATTTATTTATTCATTTATAATAAATGAAATTCATAATGCATAATACCATCTGTAATTAATATTACTCCTTTTTCTCCTCTCTTCTGATTTTTCTCTGTTTTTCTCTTACACATTTGTTGTATCCTCTGTTGCATGTTTTGGTCGTCACTTGTTTTCACTTAATAAAGGGGGGAGAAAAAAAATTGAATTTCAAATAAAGTCAAAGTTAAACTTGGGTAAACTGGCATGTGAAGTCCTGCCATTGAGGGAACAGACTGATGGAGCTGGGAAGCTCATAATTAGTGTCACACATTTAAAAACACTGCTGTATCAAATGAGAAGCAACAACAATGCAGTGCTCTCCTCTTCCTCCTCCCTTCATTCCAGTTATGTCGTCTTTTAGTTCCTAGGATGGGTCAAGCACTTAGAAAATGCTGGATCCTACATTTCCCATAATGCAACCGATAGAAACTTCTCATTACACTCTCCCTACCTGGTATGCTACAGACTGTGAAGTTGTCCCCACAACAAATAAAATGTAAAATTGATGAGACGGCCTCCATCACCCACAGACCCCCCCCTTCAATACCTAAGCACTGTTCCCACCTGCGGAAACAGGCGAGTCCAGAGCTGTAATTCAAACCCAGTAGGTAACAAATTAAAAGTAATCACATAAGAATGGCCTATAAAGAGCTCATGCTATTCAAATACAGTCGCCAGCGCCTGTCTTACCGACTGATTGATGGCACAGTTCTACAGCTTAAACAATCAGGGAGTAGATTCATCCCTCAGTTAACCAGCTCTGTCATGAGGAAAGATCACCTGTCACTCACAGCACACATTCACTACCAATTAAACTGCACTAACTGACACTGTGTGTGTGTGTTTGTGTGTGTGTGTGGGAGAGAGAGAGAGAGAGACTGTCACATCAATTAGTGTGGCTGTGCAGCTGCCAACAGTGTGTGTCTGTGTGTGTGTGTGTGTGTGTTATCTACAAAGGGTGTCTCCTACTGAAGTGATTGTACATGTACATGTGTGTGTGCACGCTGCATGTTTCTGTCAGTCAGCTGATCTTGAAGAGTCATGACCAAGACATTGCTGGTTGATAACTTCTGTCTATCGCTCTCTCCGCTCAGATCATTCGCTCTCCATCCAGCGCCGCCTCTCTTTCTCTTTCCCTCCCTCCGTCTCTTCTTTCGTTCTTTCTCTCCAAGCCACTTTTCAATTCCTTCTTCCTCTTCATCATCTCTCCATCCTGGGTTACCTTTACTTCTCACTTCGTGCCTCGCGCTATTTCTCTCCTAATCAATGTCACGCATAATTAATTCTCACAGCTGTAGTCTGGCGGGCCGATCAAAGTCAATGGTGTGATCAACTGGTTGATGGCCACTTACCTGGAGGGACCAAACAAGACTTAATCTATGTAGTGGTTTAGCTCCAGGTGCAAGGAGGAACAAAAACAAAAAAAAGAATGCTCCTGTTCATTTTACAAAACAATTAATAGCTTACAATTATAATAAATTATAAAAGTAATTTTTAAAAGCACCTACAGTCAATGTTTTTATAATAGTAATGGATCACATGAGGTCGCTTGTAACGATGTAATTATCACCTGATTCTACAGTTCCCCTCAGTCCTACTTACAGAATTACTCTGAGCTCGTTTTGGCTTTTACAGTCTACAACTTTACTCTTTTGGTTCACTGTTACTGCTCTCATTGTGTTTGTTTTTAGCTGCTCCAGGCAACAACAACAACAACAAAAAAACTCTAGAAACCCATTGTACACTACTGTTCAGAGCCAAACAGCAAACACACACAGTTAGTGACAACAGAGACATGGAGCATTTAGCAGCTAAAGAGCCAGATATTTTCCTGAGTTAGTAAAAACCAGAAACCAGAAGCTGAAAAGATATATATAAATATTGGACTGTCATGCACTAGGTGGCAAGAAATATGAGACTCCATTTTCTTTTTCCTAATGTTGCTATATATCTGCTGGATGTCTCCTTGCACTTATTAAATAGATGTATACCGAGGTTTCCTACTGCACTGAAGCTTTAGTGATGTCCCTCACTTGTAAGTTGCTTCGGATAAAAGCGTCTAGCCAGAGTTGTGTCTGCAGCTTGTTTCAAAAAAGACAAAAGCAAAAGTTGTTGTTATCAGTTGAAACAACTGACAGGCAACTCTTTTGAAGCCCATTCGCACCTTAAGCCCCGTTATGGCCAGAAAAAGCTCCAAACTGTGAGGCGAGTGTTTTCAGCTGTCACATGATTGATGGGTAATGACTGCACATTGTTGATTAAATAATCATATTTGTTTATTGAGCTGCTTTAGAAGTCAGTTTCAGTATATAAAATGATTAATGTTAATTTGGCTAAAGAAAGGAAAAACATTCTGCATGAGGGAAAAGGAGTCATCAATACATCTCATTATGAAAATGACTGCATCCTTAATCTGGATAAACCACATAGCGGTTGCAGGTGGATCGAATAAAACAGGAACATTAGTGTGCTGAAATGTAAGGCAATGAATGAGCCGGCACTTGAGCTGCTTAATGTCCTGCCATAATTACTGTGATATATTCAACATAAACAGTTATGCTAATAAGGTCATTAGCCAGGGTAATTAATGCATTGATAAGCAAATCTGTTTTTTATGTCAATGTACTTGTCGTTACATACGCATGAGTGGAGTTATTAGCCACGGTGGCAGGGGTTTTAAAAATGGTCTGTTTTGATAGAATCGGGTCAGTCTGTTTCAGTCAGGTTTCCCAGGGAAATGCAAAGAGAGAAAAAGAAATACATATAAATGTGTTTTCTAAAAGGAGTCAAGGTTTCAAAATGCAATAGTCAAGGTCCAGAGAAAACAATTTTCTTCTCTTTTGTTTTCTATTTGTTTCTGAATGCTCACTCAGCTGTCAAAAGTTTTGGCTCAAGAAAATCACCAAAGAAAACCCACCTCGGTGCTTCAACATGGATATTATCCTCTCTTTTCCCAACAAAATCCCCTGTTCCTGTTTTCTTTAAAGCTGGAAATGCTCTATAACTAGTGTTGTTCAAGGGGAGCAACTTTAAAGCTTCTCTACACTTGACAAAACTAAATTTGCGTTCACATCGAATGGGAATAACTTCCACAACAACTTCACAGCTCAAAGCTGCCAGTCGGTGTTCATGTATTTTTAACCTGTTGGAGGCATCAGACCTTTGGACTGTTTTGTAGAAGTTTGAGTGTTTGAGCTGGTGAAAAAGAATCTGAAAAAAACTCTTTTTTTGTTGGGAAAAGTAAAGATGACAGCGAACGTTAGCATAGGGAAGAATCAAAGCATTTGCCTCGGAGGAAAGTACACTTATGCACTTACTTATTCCTCCCAGCCTTGATTTGATCCATCAAACTCTGACTTTCGAGCTGCTCTAACCTCTAGGTGTCTGGCTAGAGGTTAAAATATTAATGTGAGACTGCCGACACAAGCGCAATGACGATTATCCTGCCCGGATAATGATGTATAATTTACACTAATTACTATTTTCCTCCTCCATTGCGGAATAGGATAAGTAATATCTTCATCATAATATTACCATTTGTAACCCCAAACACTCACAAGGAAGCTGAGCGGTGATGAAGTGTTTGCTGTGGGTGCTTGTGTAGAGTTGTTTACTGCAAAATCAAAGGGGTATAAAAAGCAGCCGAGCTGAGCACGGTTGTGTGGTTTCATTACAAATTGCAGCTTGCTAACATGCAAACATGTCTTAAAAAGTTCTCCCTCTCTATTTGTTATAGTCCATATCTCTCTCTCTCTGTCTCTCTCTCTCTCATTATGATCGCTAATGTGTATGTGTGTGTGTGTGTGTGTGTGTGTGTGTGTGTGTGTGTGTGTGTGTGTGTGTGTGTGTCTGTTTATGCAGAGCACATTAGTCTCGGGGGGCTAATTTCTAAACAGGTTTCAGATTATAATTACTGACACACATACACGGACTTGCCCACACGTCTGAATGAAAACAAACAAACATATGGCGCTGGCGACCCCTCCCACTCTGCTTGTGGCTCCTTGTGTGTGTGTGTGTGTGTGTGTGTGTGTGTGTTTGTGTTTGTTCCTCTTCCTGTTTAGGAGGCAGTCAGAGTGCCAGAGGTGTGTCAGGAGGATGGGAGCCCCACCTGAATCCATTTCTCATTTCAATTCAATTCAATTCAATTTAATAAACTTTATTTGTCCCCTGGGGGCAATTAAAACGGCACATAGAGTAGAGATTAAAACACACACACACACACACACACACACACAAATGCATAATAAAAAAACACACAACCTGTGCAAGACAAGAGAAAAAAAACAATCAACAATGGTGTAAAACAAGTCCTGTAATATTATAATGAGAATGACAGTACCAATAACATGAGAGAATAACATTACTAGTGCAAATATATTACTGTACACATAAATAACTGACTTAACACATTTTATGAAGGATAGTTCTAGTGCCATAAAAAAAAAACCTGTGTTACTTATATGCAGTACAGCTGCATATTTTGCATATGAGGTATATGAACATGAATAGATAGTAGCAAAGTCCATAGCAGCAGGGTCACATCTTGTCAAAGTCCCTTTTGTCTTCTTCCCTCACGTCTCACTGTGTTTCCTGTTTTATTTTTTATACTCACCTCTTGTCTCATTCCAGGTTCCTGCACTTCCCGCCCTCCTGTGCTTCCATCCTGTGTGATTACTTGACCCCGCCCTAATGTGTTGCACCTGTGTGTCATTGTCCCCCTTTCCCCAGTGTATTTAGTCTGAGTGTTCCCTTCACTCTGTGCCAGTTCGTCTTGTGCATTTGTGAGTTCCAGCCTTTCCTCTAAGTGTTTGGTTGCTAATATATTTCTAAGTAAAGAATGTTACTCTACCTGCTGAGTGTCGAGTTCTGCTTTTGAGTCCACCCTCTGTGTTCAGCCGGTACAAGCAGGGTCAATGTGGAAATCGCTGTATGAGGTGGTCATATAAGAGGGATAGAGAGGTCACTTCTCTCTCTCTCTCCTCCCAGCAAGCAGGATTATTGGTTTGGTTGTGTTCTGGGTTTGGCTTTATTTTTCACTTCATCCCTTGCACACATTAGCCTACACTTTCACACAGTCATGCACTCACCACAGCACTCATAGGGATTTACATATCCTGCGGTAAATGTGTGTATTGTTTAGGTAAATAATCATTTATTATTTCATTTATTATATCATGACAGCAGCTATAAATTGTTGATACATATGGAAGCATTATTTGTTTTACCATTCTGGGACATCTGCCGCCTTTTCAGTTCAAAAGACTGCAGTTGTATACTGAATTGACAGATGTGAGTGTGGTATCAATCCTCCAGTGTTTTTTCCCAAAATGTCAAACTGTTCCTTTTAAAAATCTTGCTGGTAAAATGGTAAATTTACCCAGGTTAGCAAACACAGACACACACACACAGACATACACACACACCTCGACACTATATCTCCATGTGAGTCATGTTAAAGGTAATTGTTGCCTACAGGCCAAACAATGGACAAAGTCATCTAATTTATCACTATATAGCCAATCAAACACACACTTCTGTTATTGATGGCCTCTGTAGAGATTGTTGTTGTATGCTGTATGTGTGTGCATGTGTGTGTGAAACTGACAGAGGGAGTGAAGCGCCACTGTGCAAATGAATTTGCACTGTAGCTCATTGTTCATAACACACAATGCACAGCTGACAGATGGGAGACACATTCTAGCAAACATTACACAGAGGAAATAGAAGGGTTACACATGCATACTGTTCACGCTGCACTGTACCACCAGAGAGCTATTTTAAGTGTGTCTGTGTATATGTGTGTGTGTAAAAGAAGGCACAGGCTTCACTGTGATCGATGCTTCACATTAAGAGAAAAGAGAGAGACAGAGGGAGAGGGCAAACAGAAGAGGAAGCAGTGAAAGGAGGAATAGAAAAAAAAAAGTCCTTTTCATATCCTCTGCTACGTTCAAATGCACACCAATATTCCCTTTGATATTGAGGATAACTATACAAGTGGTCGATTTATTAGGTGGCAAATATGAGTGCCACATCCTATTTGCAACAATCAGGGTGAATACATATTCTACGCCTATGGTGCTGTATATGCTAGTGGTAGAAGGGATACTAAAGTATAAACACTCACCATATTTATTAATGAGAGCTAGGGTGTAACCATGCATTCTTTTTTCCCAGTGCTGGGAAAATAGACTTGTTGTACCCATGGTTATCTAGCACACACAACTCAGTTGTCTGATTGAGCACATTGTTCTGTGCTGTGATTGTAAATTTTATGATTTTTTTATGGCTAATGCTATTTGCACCTGGGGTGGAATGTCAATGTGTCTATTTACACCTGGATGTATATAGCATAGCAGAGACAAGCACCCAAGTGTCTGTAGTCAACAATGCTATTTGCACCCAGGTGTCTGTGGCCAACAATGTTATTTGCATCCCAGTGTGTGGAGCCAACCATAGCCAACAGTAGAGCACACTGACAGTGAGGTACAGTATCTAGCTAAATAGCTATCTTAGTAAGGCAGTGCTTATCATATCATACCTTATCATCTGTATCTCCAGAGCATGCCCCTGTCTGTCTTAAGACTCTCCCTGTCTCTCTTCACTGTGAACAGTTTTATTCAATGGGTCCAGGAAGTTCAAGGCTATCTTCATCGCTATAGCAAAGTCTGATCACACATCTCTCAAATCTCTCTGCCCCACCAGGTAGACATCATCAGTGAGCGAACATCAGTCATGAGCTCTTTCTTCACCCGATACGAATCCAAGCTCAGAGCCACAGAGGTAAAATCTAAATCCACCACAAGGGAAATGTCTGCGAAAGCAAGTGGCCTTCATGGCAACTTTTTGAAGGACTATACAATTCTCTGTATCATTCTGGCAGAAGATGTCATGGCAGTCTTGGAGGAGCTGAACACTTCTCTGCAGCAGAGGAGTCAGAAGAAGTCAGGGGTGCTGGCTGCAGTAGAGCATGTGACATGAGCCATCCAGACTTAAAGAACTGAGGAGCATTTTGGCTGGCTAAACTGCAAAGCATCTCAGGTTATAACATCTCTAAACCTGCAGCCCATTTAGACGTCTCATGTACAGATGCCTCTGAAGTGCTTCACTGGTCCAGACATACCTCATCACCATTCTATCGCCCGAGTGTACCACAGAATGCAGTACTTTAGTACCTTGGACACTGCTGTGGTGCATGGTTTCAGGCAGAATGGGCTTCAAAGGCTGCAAAAATTTGAAAACATGTGCATCTCTGGGAAGATTGATGCATTGCACTGATGCACGGCCTTGGCTTTAGAAATGTAACTGAAAATGATCCAGGTGAATTACACATATAAAACTTCCTCAGAGGTGCCAGGTAAATGTGTATCTCATAATAAAGTACTATTGTCTATCATCTCCCCTGTGTCAGTCTAAAGTACTGTGCATCACTACACTGTATACTGTCTGTGTTTCATCGATTGCATCAGTGAGACGCTGCATGTACTTTATGTCATTTATAAATGAACAGATGTTGTAATTTATTTTCTGTAATATTAAATGGTGATACAAGCAGCTTAATTAGTATCTAAAATCCAAGTGTGATATTGTTTCTATTTTCCTGAGTTTTAATAGTAAGTTTGGAGGCCCTGTTAGCTTGGATTCTATTAAAATTGAAGCAAATCCACAGCAAAACAGGCCAACAGAACATAAATGAAAAAAATTGTATGTGTGTATTAGAATATATATATATATATATATGTGTGTGTAATAGTGTATATAATAGTGTATATATAATGAACAAATTAATGCATGTATTACTCAGATGACACGTAAAAATAAGAAATGCTTTATAGCTCTGCTACAGAAATCTTGACATGGTACCTTTAAGCAAACTTAAGTGTATCTTTTCAAAGCATTTTTTCCATTTTTGCTGGCTTGTCATGGACATGGCTCAGTGGTCATCACATAGTCCAAGTATGTAACTTTGGACACTCCTAAATCAATGAGGATCCCAGAGGTATCCCTGTCGGACTTCCTACCATGACGTAACTGTCAGAACATCTAGCCGGTCCACAAGTCACAAGGAGTAAGCACTTACCACAAACTAATAAAGATTTCTGCTTGCTAACATTAAAGAGAAGAGTGTAGAAGAATGAACACATGGAAGCACACATCAGTTGTTTGTGAACAGCAGATCAAGACTGGTCACAGGGGTCAGAGGGCATCAACTAGGAGTCAGTGGACAGCCAGGGAAAGATCAAGATGCTAAAGGCCATCTTAAACAGAGGCAAGGGCTATTTCTGACAAAACTTCAGCTGCTGAAGAAGTAAGTCAAGTAAGTATTTTTTTTAATGTGTTTAGCACCTTTCAAACTCTAGGTTACAAAGTGCTTTGTAAAAGCATAAAAGGTTAGAAGAACAGAATAAAAGCAACATTAAGACAGGAAAAATAGCACAGGAAAACACAAAAAGTGCATAATGAGTCAAGCACAATAACAGACTTTCTTTCTCTAAAAGACTTAAAACACCCAAGAGAGTTATGACAGAGAGTTCAAGTAAAAAATAACAAGTACCGCAAGATTGTTTTTTGTTGAAATTCTGAAAATATTGAAATTTCTAGCATCCGCCGACAATTCACTTGCTCTGCCAGTCAACAAATGGATTAATGACATACTGCAGAGAACATACATTATAATTTTAATTGGCAATAGATAAGAATAAATATTTATTTAATATTTTCTCAATGTCAAATATTGCCAAATCCCAGTTAATGTAGCATGAAGTCCTACACAGAACCCACAGTACCACCAACAAACTTTGCCACATGGGTTTTAACTAAAGCAACACCTGTTCACTCTGTCCCAGTTCAATTCCCTCTGGCTTCAACCAACAGTCCAACACTTCTGGCTGAAGGTTATAAGCAAACTATCTCAGATTCTCTGCCTCAGTATTCCACTATGTCTGTACGACTGTTGCGTTGCTTACAAACCTCTCCGTAGGTATAAAAAATACAATTAAACCTAATGATCAATCAAATTTAGGGAAACTTACACTATCATTAAAAGACTATGGCCAGTCCTTCAAAAATAAAAAAAAGCTGGTCCCCAGCTTCTCTGGATGTGACATCATGCGACTCTAATGACTTTAATGATGGCCAGGTGGGTTAACGACTCACATGTGACCTTAACGATTCTCAAGGTGCCAACGACCCCACAAGACCTGCAGATATAACTCAGGGCTGTGAAAAGTACTTCACCACTTCCATGTATTTTCCAGTTCAGAATCAGACACTAGAATTACACATGAGTCAGAAATAAGGCAGGAAACCACAAAGATGCAAATATTGATCTCAATCAAGCAAACTAAACATGATTTTAATTAAGGTTAGGGCATTACACATTAAAAATTCACATTAAAAAAATAAAAAGATTTGCATCGTATTTATTTCTTTCCTTTGTTGTTATATATGTTTTTTTTTTTTTTGCTTATTTGTAATATTCTAATCTGTCATATAATAACACAGAACAGGAATTTATTGCCTCCACCTGTAAAATCACCTGTGTTAACACTGTAAGATTATATAATATATATTATATGTTTTGTTGTAAAATCATAAAAAATACTTTTAAAAAGTGTAACAATGTAACAATTAGCTTGTTTTTAAGTGAATACCTTATATTTACAAAAGTGATATGCCTCAGTTAAATCCCTGAGGCAAATCAATCTAATTTGTCATTCTGCAACTCCAACTTACACTAAATGAGAAAGTTTAAAGAAGCTTAGTTGATTTTCCTTCATTTCTGTGTTTAAATACACTCTTCATGAGATTTGGTAGTTGTCGGATTAGTGTCAACAATAATAAACAACTTCTTAGTCTAGAAACTTTAGCGTCTTCTCAGAACTCTTCATCATAGATAACACTGCAATTGATTATAGGTACGACATTCTGTTGATACTATTTGCTCTTCTTACTGATTACCTTTACATGTAACAGGCTGAGCTCCACTGATGGGTGCCTTTAACTCATCAAACCTCAATTTGCATATTTAGAGAAATGAATCTACCCTTAAACTCTGACAGTGTAAGTAAAGTTCCTGTTGATTGCTGAAGCCCGACAATATTCATGTCTCAAGTGCTCTTAGAGATACAGACACAGTATGCAGATAATTAATTGCAGCATTAAGCTCCATACAGTAGGCATGATGCTTCTATACGTGCTTATAAGATTTAAACACCTGATTAGTTCAGTGCTGACTGTCTACTTTAATTGAGTGCAACAGCACAATAAGCATCAAGTCCCTGATTACTAACATAACAAGCAATCTAAAATTACCAAGGAAATATCACTAATGGAGAGATTGAACTGAAGGAGAACGAGAGCTACAGAGGCAGATGGAGAGAATTTCAGTTTTTACATCCTTTCCGCTTGTTCTCAGTTCACCTTTCCTGTTGACTGCTCCCCTGCTTTCTTCCTCTCCTGTTCCTGTCTGCCATATATTCAGTAAGTGTCTCTCTAGCTTGATTCAATTCAAGATGTTTGTCGTCTGTTTTTCTCTTCCTCTCCATTATCCTTTGCTCTCTGTGATTTACCTGAGACCCAGACCCCTGTTTAGTCAGCTTCAGTTCATTCCCATTTCCTGTCAGATGGAAAAATGGAAAGAGAAATGAAGCCAACGCAGATGTGGATAAAACTAGAGTTCCTCAAAAAGCCAGTTACGGCTGTCTCCTAAAGTGAGTCAATCCCCATAGACTCCCATGTTAAAATGCCCAACAGAAATAGACATGTTAACAGCCTGGTACATAAAACGGTTTTGGTCTCTATAGCTGATATCACCTTTCATGACAACTGTATGGGGGGTAAATTATTATATAACTCGCCCATTTAAACTTTATTAGAAAAAAGTTATGTACAATTGAGGGCATGGAAATAGGCCCGTAAGGTTCCCCACGTCCTGTTAGTCAATTAACCGCACAAGCAGCCATGTCATTTGTTTGATATTTGCATGAAAACTCCTCCAACAACACCAATACCACAAATAGGTCAGGTCAGGTTCCATGACCCCGCCGAATTGGCTTAGGTGACACCGAGCAGACAGCTAGCGGCTAGACACCGAGCCGCTAGCCAAGTGTGACGGCACCCACCCACACCTGTCACTCCTCGGTTATGCATAATTTTAAGCTTCGATACGATTTGAACAGGTGGTTGTTGAGCCGTGAGGGCGAGAGAGAGGAAAAGAGGGAGAGAGATCGATAGCGCTGTGTAGTGGTGATCGGCCCGGTGGAGCAGGCTGCGCCGCTCAGTGTGGTTCTGTGTGGCCGTCATCTCCCTCACGTCGGCCTCCCCAGGACACGGTTCACTCCAGCTCGGTTCAGTCCAGTGGGGCAACGGACAGACGAGAGCAGAGCAGCAGAGTGAGTTCAGGACCTCCGCTGGTGGTGACTTTTAGAGAATAAATGGTAGGCAGAACATAACGGGAATATAGTCTGAGTTTCTCTTAGCAGGACAATGTTGTATAGATTTGTTCTCTGCTCTTTTTACAACAGAAATTCTAATACGCTAATTATACTCAAAGTCTGTGTGATCAGCTCAGATCTACATAATTTTAATACAGAAAGATCCAATGAAGGGAGAAGACTACTAAAATTGAAATGAATTAATCAATTAATTGATATGCCTAGTGTTGCATTTACTACTTTACCGTCCAGTCTGAATTCTAGTCTCACACTCTAAATATACTAAATTATACGGTGGAAAGTAAAAAAGAAGTACATTGCACCATTTGTTCTATTTCATATATTGTTCTACAAAACCTTGTGTAATTTTTGTTTACTCTGTTTAAAGCACGACTCTTGTAAAGTGTGACACTACGCGCCACAGCCTATGTGATGGTGTCTGCAGATGGGTTTTGGTGGGTCAGTCCAAGTCAAAAGTCCTGGGGCGATTTTTATTACCACTCCTTCCCTGGTTTATGTGGTTTGACATTGGCCTTGGTGGAGCTCTGCGCTCCACTGAGCACTTTTTCTAGCTTCTATGTTTTTTGCACATTAACATTAAGGAAATGTCTGACGCGCTGAATGTCATACAGAGGGAATTAGAAACAAAGGGCAGTTACCTTCAGAAGATGAGGTACAGAAAGGCCCCGCTCCGCGGTTGCAGTCCAGTCAAGAAGTCTCTAAATCTAGTGACATTATGCCAAGTTGGCCACACTGCAGCTGTAAACTCCCCTGACTCTCACACTGATCTGAAATGAAATGTCAGTTTCTACATTTCATTTTTATTTATTGTTGGTTTGTTGCAACATGCTTTTCCCCCAAGGAAATGGCAGGGGATACACCGTAACCTGTCTGCATTAGGATGGTCCATCCATTGTTAAGGCTTTGAGGCTTTGAGTGTGAACACATCAGAGTTGGCATATTTCATATTTATCTTGCAAATACAATTTTTTTATGTTTATGTATAATTTATTTAGGCTAATAAGACTACCAGGTAGTGTGCACTCAGTGCACTGTGGGCAGTTTAGTTAATCTAGAAATAATTTATAGAGATTTTTTGGTTGGTTGTAGAGTAGGTGAGATTTCAGGACCAAGATTTTCTTTGGTTGACATGTTGATATAAACTAGTACAGCTGTTTTGAAAATGTCCATTGCTCGCAGTCCTGGAATTTTTGTGTTTGTATTGTCAATTTAATCAAATTTTATGTACAGTGTTCATTCATTCATTCATTTTATCTTGAAGTATTTCCTACATGGCATATAACTTTACACTGGTTCACCCTTTATATGTTTCCTGTGTTTATCCTCATTTGAAATTATCTCCACTGCAGAAATTCTGGGTTTTAGAGTCCATATTGACATTGAACCACAGCAACATAAATGTAAACAATATGTAAGGCCAGAGATTGTATTATATTTTTGTATAGTTTATTTATGAAAGGTTATTTTGTTTTTGATTTTGTTGATTCACAAATTTAAAGTTTCATTTATGTGAATCAACCTCAATTTGCAAAAGAAAAAAACAAAAGAAAAAGACAAATCAACTTTCAATTATTTTGGATTGAGGGAAAAAAAGGAGGAAACCCACATGGTTAGGGTAAGGAAGGGAAAAGGGGAAGGGTTAGGAAGGGAAGGAGGGGGTAAGGGTTAGGCTAAGGAAGGGAAATGAGGGAGGGTAAGGAAGGGAGAGGGGCTGGCAGGACATGGAGGATCAGGCTGGTCCAGATCACTGGTATTTGGACCAGATGGGCGGGAGGCGGGTGTACGATGACGTAGCAGAGGCCGGCTGGAGTTTGCAGACGGGGGCTTTAGCTGATCTGCTGATGGCTGGGAGGCAGGTTGGCCTCAGCTCAGACTCAGTGGTGTTGATCCTGGTTGAATCCTGTGTGTGGGGCCTTAGAAACACTGCCACTCTCCGGCAGTATTTTTCAGGGATCCCGATGAACCTCAGCTCCATCAGCGTCTCCTCTGCAATCTCATGGAGGCGCATACGTCGTTGCTGTTCCTCCATGATCAGCTGATCGGCCGCGCTGATGCTCTGTCTTCGCCTGGACATTGCTGACTGCTCACGTTCCCACAGCTGTTGGTGGACAGTCTTGCGCAGCACTCTCTGACGTAGCTTGTCTTCCTCCTCCTTCTGTCTGAGTATTGTCCTCAGCAGAGCTTCCTCTCGTTCTTTCATCACAGCCAGCTCTTTCTCTCTCTGGGCCCTCAGTCTGGATCTCAGCAGCTCTTCCTCCCGCTCCTCTCTCCTCTGCTCCTCGGCCCGTACAGTCTCAGCATTGAGTTTCATCTGCTGACGCTGCTGGTTCTTTCTCCTCTGGTCGAGGTCTTCCAGGTCGACTCTCTCCTGGTTCTCTCGGAGCTGATGTCTCTCCATTTGACGCTGTCTGGCTTGAGCCGTCTCTCCCTCTTGAGGCACGGCCAGGGAGATTTCAGGTTTCTCCGGTGGACTTGGTTTAAGGCTCCCAAACAGGGTGTCATCCACCTGTGAGATGGGAGCCAGTGTACGGTAGCGGTACCGTGTGCTCCTTGAGCTCATGGTGTTGGATGCTTTTCTCATGGTCCTCAGGTATTGGATTCCAGGGAAACACAGAATAAAGTACTTTGAAAAAAACCTTTTGTCGTTCTTCACTTCACCAACTGACACAAGAGAAATGTTTCCTTCTAAATGTAGCTGCTAGAAACAAAATCAAAGGAAGCTGATGACATCACTGTTCATCTGTGTTCAAAGCCACATTCTGAGACTCACTGATGACATCATCACTGTTCATCTGTGTTCAAAGCCACATTCTGAGACTCACTGATGACATCACTGTTCATGTGACATGTTAATGTGAGGGTTAGATTATGTTTGGGTTTGGATCTCGACAACCGCTCATCCAAACAGCTTCACACTTCACCGCTCGTCCACTTGTGACACTGAACTGTTTTCACACAATCTGCAACATCAAATTAATGAACAGTCATTTTCGCCTTTATTCCCTACAGAGGTTTCACCTTACCTCACCTTACCTAAGTTTATTATAGTGAGGCTCATTTCCACAGCACTTAACTTTACTCTCTCTTTTGCCAAAATCTATTTAACCATTCATCACTTACTTTGGGAATAGAATATCCCATCATAAATAAATTTAAACATGTTGTTATGCTGTATTGTGAGGAAAAAAAAAACAATTTGAAGTTGAGTCACACAAAAGCAGACCAAGAAACACGTATTCTGGATACCAGGTTGTCTTCAATGCCGTCACCATTCTAGCCCCGTATAAATGCCCCCATAATAGAAACTGTTAGCACCAATTTATTTTGAAAGAGCAACAGCCAATGTGCAAACTCCAACTCAATCACATGCCAGTCAGGTGAACAAAGATGTAATTGTGATCAGTCAGTCAGTCACAGATATTCATGATTATAAGGCTGGCACTTTAATATCTCCATCTTCTAGTTCCACCTCCCTCTTTCCAATTCCTCCTAACTTCATCACTTCCATTGTTCTTTTCTATTTTCATTGGGAATTACTCCTTCCTCCCTCTGTCCACCACTCTATCGATCAATCCAGGGTGTGATTGCTCTTTTTTACATCCCATTTCACCACTTTTTCATTGCCCTATCTCCCTCTTCAGCTCTGACAGTAATTACTGCCCCTGACAATTTGAGGCCATTAGCCATACAGCAGACAGACAGGAAGACATTAAACCTGGGGACACACTACATGACCAAACAGAGTGTGAAACCAACAACACACACATCACACACATAAAGCTGCAGTGCAGTGGCATGCTAACACCCAGTGGCACAGGAAGCTGTATGAGTGCTGAGGATTTCAATAAATCTGCTCAGAAATCCTGTAAAGCTGCGGTCAGGCAAGACAATTTAGTTGTACTTTAGCTTAGGAGGAGATAAGGAGGATTCACTTTTAACAAGGAGAGGAACCTAGAATGAAATGTGTAGCTGTTATTGGACTAAAGATATGGTTTACAAAAGTAATAAAACTGAAAAGAACTTCAAGGCTTTCAGTACAGCTGTAGAACATGTATATAGTAATAATAATAATAATAATAATATTTTCATAGACCACTATTTCAAACAACAATGACAAAGCACATATAACATACAGCAAAGACAGACTATAGCAGAAAACAATAGAACACAAATATAAAAGGTGGTTTCATTTGACATGGGAAAAAAATGTCTTTATAGCCAATAGTTAAATGAGGGTTCTTTGAGTTATAAGATTAATACCACTCTTATGTACCCTCTAAATATGAAACTACATCTAGCAGACAGTTAGCTTAGCTTAGCACAAAGTTTGGGGAAATTATTGTTGCACCCCTCATACACTCTTGTGAATGCTGAATTCTTCTAAAAGACAAACATTTTCTGCTGGCGTAAATGGAGCTCAGCGGTTTGAAGTGGCTCCTCATTAGGCCATTTTTTTTTATTTTCTTGAAAAAGTCTTAATTTACCCAGAATTCATTGTACTACAGTCTGGTTTAAGATAGTCAAGAAGTAAACTGCTTTGTGCATTGGATGAATTTACATGTCAATCTGAAGTCTGACTATTGGTTATATCTAAGCCATAGTCAAAGTCTATCTTTGTGAAACCGGCCCCTCACCTTCAATATGTTAAAGGCTAGGTTTACGTGTGATGTCATCATTTCAATGTATGCAGGTGTTTTCAATAAAAAAAGATTCAACAGATGTACAGAGTCTGTTTTCATGATCCTGTGTGGCTAAATCCTGTACTGTGAGGGGAGAAGCTCTTTTGCATTACTGTAACACATCTGGCATACATCCAGTGTCTGGTAGAGGGAAGAGCAGGATTTCCATACATGCTAATGTTACAAACATAATAACCACAGTGGGTGAGTCTGTGCGCTAATGCTTTTAGCCCATGCTGTCAGTTGTTTTTGAAAGCACAGGGGTTACTTTCCTGTGGAGCTAGCTTTGTGTATAGCCTTGTTTCATATTGTCATTGCTACTAGCTGCTGTTTGTCACTGGAATATGTTTCACGTTTGCTGCCAGAGAAAGACACAAATTCAACTCGTAACAACTAGAAACGTGTTTTCTGCTTTGTTGCTGTGCACATCCTTGTTACTTTGTCGGAATATGTGTTATTATTTAGATTTAGCTGAAAAAAGCTGCCTGCCGTTTACATTTTGACATAATTTATACAGTTGTGTAATGAGTACAGCATATAAAGTTCAGTGGGGTTTCGTCCACTGATAATGTCAGTGATTTCCCTGACGATGCAACTCAAGTCCTCAAACGTGCCCCATAATATAACGCTCCTTAAGTTTTTTTATCACTGTAATGGGACACTGATTCTTACAACTGTCAACAAGAGCAAGTCAAATCAATTGAGAGCATAACTTATTCCTCACTGACCAAGCATTTCAAGATACAAGTCAGCACTTTTTGAAAGAGTCTGCATAGAATAAGAGATTTTTGGAGCCAGCATGTAGCTGGTCAGATTTTGTCAGGTACTCACTGTACCGCTGCAGTATATTGCATTGTATCATTACAGTTTGTAGCCTTGAAAATTTTTAATATGACCAACCTGTACTGCTGTCAGTCATTGAGATAGCATGTGATGAAGCTTACAAGAAACACCTTAATGTTATTGTCACAGGGCTGGTGTACCGTCGGATATGCCGTGCTGGTTTTCATTGCTGAACGTGACATCGCAGGAACAGTTGGAGGAAATTAACCCAGAAAGCGAGTCTGACGGTCCTGATGGTGAAGCTGGCAAGGTGCCCTCTGTACTCCATACAGCTCTGACACGCTGCGGCGTTCCAGGCAGCCCAGACTGTACAAACACTCCAAACAGTGCGAGCAGGCCAAGTGACCCGGACACAACGAGACACACACTCAGAGACTGACTGCCTTTAGACAACAGATGGCGGGGGAATCTAAACACATTAAAAGCACAGTGGCTCAAAATAGATGTGAAAGACCAGTCGTGGTTTTACTTTATCAGACCCAGATGACTGTAAATTGCTAAATTTGACTTCAATGTCTTCCCATAAACAGTAGATTGCTGTAGTAGTTGAATTTAAAGCAGCAAAAGAAAGAAGAGTGGAAATTAATTAGGAATGTAAATGATTTTAAACATCAGAATCTGTTCACAGGTTTTGGGGAGTACGAAATAAAACTTGTGGGTTTTTTTTGCTTAATAATATTATTATTACTGTTATTGTTATTTAAGTTTTAATTCATGGTTTGACATATAAGTCCCTCTAAACTTATGTTTATGTGGTTGGAAGGCGGTGTCGGCCTCTACCTCTGTAGCCCATTGCTCATCTTTGCTTACATTGACTGCTAGAATAACACACCCAAATCAGTCTACTGAGTCGAGTCAAGGTGCATTGTGGATAATGTAGGAAACCGGTTTTGACAAAGAAGAAAAATGTGGAAAAAAAAAAAAAATGATATGATACAATGACAAAAATATATGGATGTGCCTAAACTTTATTAATCCAAGGTAATGATAATGATAATAATAATAATATTTATGTATAACTATATATACAAAAATTATCTCTAGTTCCTGCTGGGCTCAATAACATAATGTATTTTGAGGAGGCCCAGTGTTTTGTGTGGGTCTGTGTTTTCTGTCAAGTCATACATTCAGTATCAACTCCCCGACTGAATGCACAGCCAGGCATATCAGAGTAGCAGATAGCTATAATACATTCCCACATTTCATACTGTCTGTCAACTCTGTTTTACCACCCACTTTGTTCTAAAATAGGAGCAAACCAGAAAGGAAGGAACAGACTGGCCTACTTTTTTTTTTTTTTTTTTTCTAAACCAGAAACACTTGTTACAGTGTTACTACAGTAGCTGAATAAATTAACGGGGAAAATAAAAGTGGGTGCACTCCAGCACTCCTTAAAACGCATGTATACTGTACATTAGCTATACAAGATGAACATGTGTGAGCATGAATGTGTTCTACTGTTGTTTAATACAAACTTTATCGTTCCCATTTAAAAAAAAAAAAAAGTAAAAACATAATTTTACAAAAAGAAGATTGTTCACCTTCCCTCTTTGCCACGTCACTGATGTTGCATTAATGCATTCCTGCCATGTCTGCCCATGTACATGTCTGTTCCAGTGTGTGACGCTGCCAGTAAACCGCCTCCTGTGAGGGGATTTCTTCCTTTAAGTCTGTTCTTTTTTCAGTCAGTCTGTATTCTTTCATTCACAAAGTGTCTACATGCAACGTCAGTCACAGGTCACTGTAGACCGCTGTTTATTTTTAGCTTGGTGAGTGCACAGCTGCTGTGCTCCCTTCAGCAGAAACCGGGGGTCACAGAAGGCCCCTTATTTGATAGCGGTGTAGAAAGACATTAACATTTGAGGCTACATCCACACCACTATGTTTTTAGTTTTAAAACATAGTGGTGAACATCTTTACTCCTGGCATCCCCATTACTCCGGAGACTTTTGGAAATGCTGCTGGCCCAGTTTCAGTTTGAAAACTCGGAGAGAAACGGAGAACGTTGGAAACGATGACGTAGAAATCCGTGATTTGAGTCTTGTCAGTTAAAACTACCAGTGTGCAACAACAATACAACAGAATGCAACAAGTGCAGCTGCTGTGCAGTTGAATTCTCCATTTCAAGTCTACAACTGCCTTTGCAGATCCTTGTTCACAACTACCCAACTGCAGAATAGACGATCTGCTTCCTGTTTACACCGGCATGCGCATGCCCAGTTGTACGCTAATGGTCATCTGATATGTGTTCTCAGGTGTGATAGCATGGACGGAGATCATTTGTGATACGGAGCTAAAACAGTCGTCTAGACGGAAATCAAGTTTGAAAACACAGCTTTAAAATGAAAACGTATTAGTGTGGACGTAGCCTGAGGGAGAACATGAGATAGTACACATCACCGTTTATTGGGACAAAAGTCATGGAAGATCCTCCATGTGAGTTAGGCAAGACATGAGATTATCAGTGAAATGCCTCAAAGCCCTCCGGTGAAGGATGGCATTACACCTGTTCAGTGGTTCTCAACCTTTTTGAGCAGTGAGCCTCCCAAAAATGTACATTGTGCTTTGCAACCCCCTCCCTCTTTTCTGCCACTTGAAACGCATCGCAGTGACCCACTTCACTTCGACGCCCTGCCCTGTAGGTACTGCTGTTCACACGGTCATATTCACGCACGGAACACAGACCTCACAGCAGTGGAAGACTGAGCGACTCTCTGCTGCAAACACGCACTTCTCTGCTCATTCATCCCAGGGCTTACTATCAACACATGACAGCTACCAGACACACTTGCCGGAGGCCAAATCTGTTGGAGCCGCTGACACCTTACGTGGGGTGTAACATTATTTTCAGTTGGCACCGCCTTCACGTATCTCTTCCTGGTCTCCATCTTGAGCCATCGCTCCATATTCAGCCTCTTTTTAGTAGTTAGCTAACGTTTAGCAGCAGCCACTGTCACAGTCAGTCTGCCTCTCCAGCCAGATTCACACACTAATTTCACTCACTGGCTCAAATCTGTTCTATAATGACTACACTGTAACATTGGTATGGGAGATTTAATGGAAAAATCATTCTCAAAAATATGTATGAATGTATTTATTTATTTAATATCATTTATTTTGAAAACCATCCCGCAACCCCCGAAAACAATCTCATCACCCACCAGGTTGAGAGCCACCGCAGTAGTTAACCTCTTAACATCTGTAATTGTCCATTAATCATCTCCTTGAAGCATGAAGCTGCAATAAATACTTCTGTTTACCTCTGTGTATCTCCTGAAAACTCCTTCATCCAGCTCACAAGATTTTCATCACACCTCCTTACTGTGCCTTTGCAATTCAATTTTATGAGTTTTATATATCATTTAATTCAAAACATTTTTATAGCAAAGGAAATTAAGCAAAATATCAGAGTTTGAATCATTTTTTTTTGTATATCAGTTGAACAAAATCATCTCTGTGAGATTTAATGCCACTTTGCCATCATCTGCTCCACTTACGCGTTTCATCTCTCTCATACAAATGGTTTACCACTTTCACAGAAGGCGACTAACAGCTGAATTACTGCAGAAATCCTTCAGAAAACAACTGTAGTGAAGCACAAAAGACAAAGACGGACAAAATCGCACAAGCTAAAAACAAAAAGCAGCAGCTAATCTTTGAAGCAGATTGAATACAGAAGAAACAGCAGTCAACAACATGTTTATTTTTAGTTCTTGTTCTGGCAAATGTTCTATATGGGGAAAAAAAAAAAAAAAAAGTTCAAAAACGTCCAGTTTCTTAACTCTATATGTTGTATTTTAGACACTGACTAGATTTGATTTGCCTGTTGCTTTACAGAGTTGAAAGCCTCATACACACACACACACACACACACACACACACACACACACACACACACACACACACACACACACACACATACAGCTCAGTATATATACAAACTGACAGACGCATACGAAAGGTCACTCTGTCAAGCATTTAGAAGTCTAAGTCATTATGACAGAGCGTACTCACACCTGTGCAGGTCAGTCTCTCAAGATTGTACTGTAGCATCAGATAGAACAGGTGATGATACATACACACACACACTTACATACATATAGTGAATTCACAGAGAGAATATCATTCACCCACACACTAACCCGGTGCAGTCGGCAGCACTTCAAGATGAAAAATACAGAGTCTTTCAATAAGTCAAGCGTACTCACTACAAGATGACAGGTTAGCATGCAAATGTTAACAGTGCCACATTACCCATGATTATAATGCCTGAGTGGTTATACATCAACCAGGAGGCTTCTGCACAGATTCACACACACACACACACACACACAGAGGAAATATCCACGTCCTCGTACACATGAAATCACAGGTAGACCATTTTTTATGGGAGGTGTTAACGTCATTTTGTGGCAGATAATATATTGAATGCTAATGAAAGCGTGCATATATCTGTCTGTGAGGAGAGCTCCTCATGTGAATAGAGTTCCAGTTCAGTGAAGGACTCACACACACACACACACACACACACACACACACCTACATATACACAACACACCGACTGAGCTGTCGTGCTGTGAGTCCACCAAAGTCAAGTCACGGCACTACATTAATTCTTTTCACAGTTTGGCTGGATTCTGTTGCAACACTGTGTAATGTGGTGAAATACAGGCCATTAGCTATTGTACTGTAGTCAAGGTAACGCGCATGTAGAGGTTGTATAATAGCCCCCGCAGCTGGGGATCTCAAAGCCGTCACCTGATGAGTGTTTGGCTCGTTATGAGTAAAAATCTGATCCATATTTGTCATTGGTTTTTACTCAGTTTAAAAAAGGCTGTCATTACTTATTGTTGAATTATTTTGATTTGCTGTTATGAAACATAAAAAATATTATCAGGAACAGAGGAATATTTTACCATGTACCACTTGACTTGAGACTTCTGTGACTTCTGTGAGCTTTAAGTTGAGATCTGTCTCCTAAAAACTTCCCTTGACCTGTGAATCAAAAGCTTCTATTTTCATGGCGGCACAACGGCCGGCGCCAGCAGCAGCACTCCGACAGATTGGTATTTTCCTGTCCTTGAAATTCACTTTGCCCGTCTGCGTGGTACTTTAGAGCCAAGCACAGAGGGTGCACAGGTGGGAGGAGAAGGTGCAAACAGGTGGGAGGTTCATTCAGATGAGGCTGTGCAAAATGTGCCTCAGACTTTGCGCTGAGAAGTGACACCTCAGTCTCTTTCTGATGCAAAGTCACTCCGCCGCCGCTTTTAACTTAACACATGAAGCAAATTCACAGCAATTACTGAAAAAGGATTCAAATGTAAATAAATAATTTTAACTGAATCAGTCCCCAGCCAAAAGGCACATTTAAATGGTCATTAAAAATGAACATTTATTGTGTTTTAAAGCTGGGGTAAGCAGAAATCAGTAAAGGAAAAGAAGGTAGCAGGAGGCTAACTTAGTAACAACATTCAACATAACCACTCATCGCCTGCTTTCATGGTAAATCTACACGTCCACAACCAACCACAACAACATATTAAGATATTACAGGAAAATGAAGTTAACATCCTGTTACATGTTCAGGAGAAGTACAGCAAGTTCTCTCCATCTCTGGAATGTTTCACCGTTACTGACAAATATACATCTGCTTTTGGAACAGCCAATAGGAACGCTCTCTCTCTCTCTCTCTCTCTCTCTCTCTCTCTCTCTCTCTCTCTCGGCCAAAGTCTCCTGCCATGGGCTAGATTTTCTAAAACCTGAGAACGGATCCAAGAGGAGGTGCAGACATCTTGTTAACTCTCAGACCAATTGAATTACAACATGCTGAAAGGTGATTAAAGAATTTTTGTGCATTGATGCCAAAAAAAAAAAGACTGCTGTATGATCTGTAAATCACTCTGCATTTATCTCTACAAGAGTATGAGTGATTCCTACTCTATCTGCTGACCACAGCTGCTTTAATTTCTGTAAAAAGGTTCATTAAATCTCTGCAGCCTTCTGAAAACAGCAGGACACATATGTTGATAAATATGATTTGAGAAGTGCTGCACCAGAGTGCAGTGAAATTACACACTGCTGTCAGCTGCGTTTGCCTTTATTAAATGACGTACAAATGAAGCCAGGCTGCTGCAAAGAAAACCCGAAAAATATTACAGGCATCAGACTGGTCCATTATGAATCAGTTGTTTATGTGCAGCTCATCAATCCTGTGTGTAACTGCATCCATCCCAACTTTCTTTTTAGTATTAGTTAGCATTTCATGTTTTATTCTGGAAGTGTATTACAGTGTGAGCGCTGCTGTGGTCAACAGACTCCTCATCTGTGTCTGGGCCCGACTGAGGCTCCAACATGTGGCTGTGTGTCTCCAGTGTTTCCTCTGACACTAACCATAAGCACTGCTCTTTCACCGGTCACCGAAACCTTGTCAGTAAAGAGAGCGAGACTTTAGCATTAGCACAACCACTAACACTGCGTCAGCCGCTTAAGCTAACAAATGACATGAACAAATAACTTCTTGTTCTGATACGTCTTCTAGGTTCCTGAGTCTGTGGCTGAGTTTCTCTGATGTTTCCTCCACTAAACCGATAGGTTTTGCTCTTTCACCGGTCAACCTAGCACAGATAGTTGTGGTGGGCGGGGCACAACCCGGATCCAGAATTTGTCAGTGAGGAAGTAGGAGTAGATGTTCTTCCAGTCCCAGTTTTCCTTTTTTTTTTTGCTTTTCAATGGACAACCATTTTAAACAAAATATTAACGATAGCAGAGTTTTTAAACACAGTTTCTACATGTCTGGAGAGGAACTTCAAAACTTGACTGCATTCACTCACTTGAGACTTGACAAACTACAGTCATTTTACTGCATAATGTTACTGTTACAAGGTTCAGAGTTGTAAGGAATATGCAGATTAATCACGCTGATCCAGCTTAGATACGTCAGCTACTGAAATAAAAATGTGACGATTCATTATTCCAGATGGTTTTTAGTCTGTGAGCCAAACTGAAGCCAAACTGTTATGTGAGGAAAAAGAATTAGAGAAATATTGAAGAGTAACAGAACAATGGCGAGATGGAGAGATACCCAATGTAGTTACGTATAAAAGATGTTACCATGACTACTGTCTTCGGTGCACCAATAAATTGTTTCCGTCTTTTCTTCTGCTATTCAACACCTCGAGACAGGACACCCAGAGGTATTTCTCATTAAAATGGCTGAATGGAGGCTATTGATGTTTCACATATCCGCGGTCAGAAAGCGCAGAGGGAAGGGTCATTATCCGAGCGGCCTTCTGGATCGCTCTAGTGTAAAACATGACAGCTATGCACACCGCACGGCAACTCCAAATCGATCCACTGACGAGCTAAAAGAGGTCCACCTTCAACAGCAGGAAGGAACAAAATTCAAATCAAGGACAGAAAAGAAAAGGATAGAAAGCCAGTAATATGAGCAGTATCAGAGACTTACAGATTTTTATAGTCACATTGAAGGCAGTCATAAAGAGGAATAAAATCAAAATTGACAAAGATATTCTGGCCACAGAATATCTATCTAGGGGTGAATCCAAGAGATGAATGAAAAAAAGTAAGAAATATATGCACAGGTTTAATTCAGTTTTCTTTGTTTTTTTTGGGCGGGAGCGTGTCTATGTTCCAACAGCCCTATATTCCCACAGCCCTAACCCTAATTTTCAATAGGGCTGACCCCATTTGGGCACAGCTAATGTCACATGACAGAAGAGGCAGACGCACACACAAACAAGCCAATTAACACATTTGTTTTTATTACAAACAAACAAAAGAACAATAAATCTAGAGAAAATAACTTAAGTGGGTACTTGAGTGAAGAAATGTGTGATTGCAATGTTGTATGGTGCAGCAACACAAACTAAATGCCAACCAACATCAGCTGGGTGCCTCATGGAGGAGAGAGAACCAGACCTGAGCTGCAACACAGTTTTACAAAGCAGCACTGGCAAGCGGGGCGCACTTCCACCAGGATTGCTGATGAGCCAAGTTGCAGACGACCCCCTTTGCCACACCCATCTCTCGTACCTGCAAAGAAAACAGCCGCACAAACCGAGCAACAGGCACACAGGGCAGAGAGGGACCTGAGAGAGCCTACTCATAAAACACATTTCTTCGCCAGTCCTCATCAGAAAAACAGCAGCACTGCTGAACCTCTTAAATAACCGCTCCCTTTTTGCTGGAGTGGGTAATTATAGGTTGCTTTTATTTCATTCCTTTTTGTGTATTTTATATATAAATGTTTATGTATATATGAATCCCCTTTCAGATATGCAACTGTGGATGTATTATTATATTATAACACTGTCAACATGGCACAACACAAGGTGAAGATGCACAGAAAGACGGGGAGAAATGTGTGTCTTAAGGTTATCACCTTCTAACATCACTGTAATGAAGTCAGTTCTGCTGTCAAAAAGCCACTTTTAAATTGATCTGATGCCTCAGCAGTGTATAAAAATAAAATGTTACTGGTCCAGAAGACTTAAAAAAAAAAAAAAAAACACCTCGTAAAACCGATCCGCCCAACGGTCTCACATATTTTCAGTGTTAATTTCATTCCAACTGTGTGGACGAATAGATTAACTACAACTCAGCACTGTCGGATGTCATGAAACAGGCAACAGTTCTGACTCTCTCATAATGTCAAATGATGAAACTCATGCAAATGGATCAACTGTGAGAAGCAGGTGCTCACCACAAGTCATTTATTGAAGCGTCTCTCTCTCTCTCTCTCTCTCACACATGTGCACCTGCTGCAAAATATTTGGCGAGCATTGTGGCTCTTTCCATGAATGTTCCGTCGCGTTTCAATGACGCAGTCGGGAAGATTCATGTAAAAGTCACCCATGTCTGAATGAAAAAAAAAAAAAAAAAAAAAAAAAAAAAAAGCCTCCACTGTAACAGGTGGATGAAGCCAACAACGTTACACATCCCATGTCTGAAAATGGCTTAAGAATAACACTGAGGGCTGAGGTCTTGTCACTAGTGTTATTATCATGCTTCGCCAGAGTTTTCCCTCGGCTGGGAGCATATTATCAGTAAAATGCCTTTAAAAGCATTAAAAGTAAACGCACTCTATGCAGACAGAGTGGTCCTTTCAGACTGTTTTATTATTGTATTACATAACTGGATTATTATCACTGAAGCAACAAAATGTAAGCAGCATTATGTCAGGCCCTCCACTTGTGCCACCGCTCCCTGCTCGCCGGCAGCCACTCTCCCTCTCCCTCTCTCTTTTTGTGTTCCTGTCTTGTGTGTGCTCAATTTTGCGGGACTGGAGACAGGTGCGCAGGAGGTCAGGCCACCAGCTGCTCGTCATCATTATCCTACCCTGCCATAAATACTTGATTCCGACTGCAACACTTGTATCTGCGCTTATGCAGTCAGTCATGCTCCAGCAGTTATTCAGCAGTTCTCTAGCTTTAGCTTTTTGCTAATAGCTGTCTCCAGTATTCCCTGGTCTGACTCCAGCCAACATCGCCCCACCCCGCCTCGCCTTAATCGCCTACTGGATCCGCTCTGCCTCCCCATTCTCTGGACTGCAAAACCCCCATCCTGCTTAGCACCATTTCTCAGCAGAAGCCTCCACCCTGACCTCCTGCTGCCTGCTCCCGCCTCAACCTCTGCTCCTCGTCTTTCAGCCTCAGTTCCCCATCCATTCTGCTCAGCTCATTCACTGCCTCTTCTACCAACCTGTTAATAAGTAATCCTTGGTTTAAACTCGCCTCCTGTTCTGCACTTGGATTCCCAGACTGGCTTTAACAGTACGATCTGGCCATTAAAATGAACCCCGCAGACACAGAAGGCAATCCGCCACGTCCTTGTTAAACAAGGCATTCGTTTATAGAGCATGACCAAGCCCTAGAAGACATCATGGACCTCTATGCAAACCTTAGCAGGATCAGAGAACAGCATCAGTGAACCTCCCTAAGTGCCTCCAATAGCCATAAACCAGGCCATTAGTCCACCCCCCACTATCCACGAGACTTTTGTCCCTGTTTTGACCCAGTGCTCCTGCCATAGACTGTACCGCCCTGAGCCGCCCTCACTTGGGGTTCTGCAGAATGGGAAAAGCAATCTGAAATCTGCGTTTCATTCGTTCACTTCATGAAGGAGATGCAAAAGGTTTTTGACCATCCAGTCTGCAGTAAAGATGCAGCTACATGCTATCAGGGGAGGAGTCAAATACTCACTACCTCTCATCAGCTCAGCTTTTGTTTCCCACTATGGTGCCACTGTCTTCTCCAAACTGGACCTGCACAACCACCTTGTCCAGGAGCAGATCCTGAGTCCCATCCTGCTGTTCACCTGCTCTGTTGCAACCATCACCTGGGAGTCACGATCCCCCTAACTGCCTGTTTTTCCCTGACTGTCTCGAGTCCTGCAGTGGTCTCACTCATCTTGACTCACCTGCCATCCTGGTGTAAACCGGGTTCTGGGAGCCTACTTCCCATGTGCACCCAGAATAAGTCATCCAGACCCAGCTCCAGCCTTCTTTGTCCCCTTGCCAATCCATAGTCACCCCTGGTCCTACATCGCTTTGGATTTCGTGAACGGTCTCCCTCCATCTAACGGTAAAACTATTACACTCATCATCACTTACCGTTTTTACAAGGCTGCTCATTTTGTAGAAGGCTTTTTGCTCCACCCCGGGGGCCACACCCAGCCTCTCCTCTGGATACCAACCCAGAGCAGGTCAGTGAGGTGATAGAGACCCTCTTAAAGTGGAGTTCAAAAAGTTAAGTGGGTCCTTTTTTAAAAAAAATTGAATCCATTATCAGTCCCTGTGCTTTCTGCCTCTCTCTGTATTCATCCAACCATTCACCCAAGTTAAACCTGCCTCTGCCGATCCTTTGTCCCGCACTTCACTTCTTTTGTGAGCGCTTGATCAAAGGAGTGAAGATAGGTGCGCAGGAGGTCAGGCCAGCAGCTGTAGCTCATCATCATCATCATCATCATCCTCATCATCATCATCATCCCACTCTGGCATAAATACCTCCAACCTCAACTCTCCACCAGATCGTAGACTCAGTTATACAGTCAGTCAGATCCATCTGTTCTTGTGATTCAGCAGTTCTTTAGCGTTAGCCTTTTGCTAATACTTGTGTCCCTCTTCCTTCCTGCCCCTGCTGCAGCCCCCGCTCCTTCGCCCCCCATTTGCCCTCCGGCTGTTAATAAATAATCCTCCTTCAGTCTCACTGTTCTGCACTTGGTTTCCCAAACTAGCCTTAACACATTAACCTTAATCTAGTAGTTTTAGTTGCTTAAGTTGGAGGTGCCCTGAGGAGTCCTCTTGTAAACAAAGAAAAGTTATGTTTATATTCATACACACATAACAGGGACCCACTCATGAAAACATTGCTCCATTTCTTCAACCAACCCTTAAGAGCAGAAGCTCATGTTTCTGGTCTTGTGTCTATCATAGTTGTTTCAGATGTAAATACGGGGTCCATACCTCTATGTCATGATATTACACTTTTTCCACATACTTTTCTGAGCGACTACGAACACTGCCTGCATTTAAACTTTTCACTTCCAGCCACTCATGTATAATTTGGGCTAAGAATAATAGCTGTCTAAACATTCTTACTTATTCACTTTGAAATGTATCCACTGCATTAAAAAAATATTAAATTTATTAAGCACTTCATATTATTTTTATTGAAGGCAGTCTGTGGGAGACAGGAGAGAAATATGGATGAGGTGGGGTCTGCTCTTCAGAGGTACTTCAAATGAATTAATCAGGCTTCAGGTAATGGAAAATGGAGTCATGAGATTACACCCGCAAATTTTCAATATGTACCCTCTTCTTAATAATTATCGTAACATATAAATTAAAAAACGGATGTATTGAATATGCTTGAAATGTTATAACCTTAAAATCTAACCAAAAGTCTTGTCAGACAGACACAGTTGGCATCTCACTGATGAACATAGTGGATCAGCTAAAAAGTTGTATTGTCCGCTGCTTTTGGTCTGCACTGTGGTCTCCACCAACTCCTAACATAAAGGAGGGTGAATATCAGACTTAAATTTACCAGGTGGCCAGAGACACAACTCCAAATGAATGCTAATGTTGCTTCGTAGCTGCTGGATGTGTAAATAAGCAACGGGTTGCTCAAAAGTTTGCCATACCAACTTAGGGTGACCATATCTTGAAACCCCTAAACCAGGACAGATAAATGTACTGCATGTTCATGCACATGCACATGTATATGTATTTATGGTATATTATACATACACCATTGGCGTTTACGTCAGGATGGGGGAAAATCTCAGTACTCAGAACACTCACCCAGCGTGCATTTCAACATCATGGACACCATGAACGCAGCATTTTTGTTGCCGGGTACCTCACAAAAGGAAGGAAGAAGCGTCCTGGAGCTCTTTAGAAAAGACAGACTTTCTCTTCGGAGAGACGGCCGGCCATTAGCATACTGACAGGATCTGTCAGAAAGAGCCGGCGGCATCATAGTCTATGAAGTTTACATATGTTACATCTTGTCACTGTAGTTCACAAGTTGCTTCCACTGCCCCCAAATTATCAAAACAATTGTTCTGCTATCTGTTAGCTTGATGAAAATGCTGGTAGCTAAACATCTAAACACCCTACACCAGCCAGTGGGTGCAGTTAATCATCCACATACTGCATACAGCTAGAGGATTACTGTATATAAATTTTGTAAAAGTAGCTAAAGCATTTTAGATGGCAAGCAAACAATGTTATTTTACAGGAGCTCAGGAGATGTCAGTAAATCACAGACATCTTTAAATAAAAGTCCAACACATATTTCCATCGAGGTCCTGAAGAGAAGAGACACACTTGAAAGGAGATCTTATGAAGATACGAGCATTGTGTGTGTGTGTGTGTGTGTGTGTGTGTGTGTGTGTGTGTGTGTGTGTGTGTGTGTGTGTGAACTGTGATGCAGCAGGTGAGGGTTAAAGGAAAAGTACACATTCCTTTTACACTCCATTTGAATTATTTATTTTTGACTTTTGCTGAGATCTGAGAACACAGCAACATCTCTACAACAAGTAGCTGAGAAGCCCTGCATTTAAAGCCTGTGATGTCATCGAGGGATGCTCTCCAGTGCTGACAGGACTAGGACGCACAGGACATAAATTGGCTGACTTTGTGAACAAATGGCAGTACTGAGGGTGAACTGCTAGTCAGGGGTCAATTTTCTGCTTCAGAGCTGTTAGTGCTACTCTGAAATAAAAGTCACTTGGGTGTAAAGGCTGAGGCAAACAATGTGAATCCACAGAGTCAGTCCCCCATATGAAGTGAAAGAATAGCTGCAGACAGTGTCTCTTGACAAGATTATAACAGTGGAGTATTGGCTCAGTTGTCTCTCGCTTTGGGCGAAACGTGTTCTGTTTCTCAGCTACATAAAATCCACTCTGTCTGTGAAGCAGCTGCCCACACTTATACCGCCCCATGCAGTCGCACATTTAAACAGACTCAGACACACAGCAGTGCTGTAATATGAAAACCTTGTAACGCTCAATACAGGTTTTTATATAGTAGAATATCCTCACTCTTGAAACCTTGTGTAAAGCCAGAGATTAATAGGGAAGCTATACTTTGAAGGCATAACTTTGTGACTTCACACTGGAAGAAGTTGAACTACAGCAAATCTACTGTAGGGAGAAATCTAGTTTAGTGAACAAAAGCTACTTAGAAAAAAGTCATTCAAATTACTTTGTCAAGTTCATCATTTATTTTACAGCCTACATGTGATACAAAATGTTGAGAAAATATAATACAAAAGCCGTTCAAATTCTATTGCAAAAAGTGTCTACTTCTTCACAATAAAATACCCCACTATTCATGGCAAAATGACACAAATGTCAGCTTTGGTTTTGTAAACACGAACTGCTTAAGCATGGTCATGGTGATTCCTCCTCAGGCTGAGATTCGGGAGGTGTATCCATGATGCCGTTGGCACTGTGTGAGCACCGAGCAACACCTGCCTTTGGCTTTTGCACATATACTATACAGAGGTCAGGTGTGTGGCGGTGGCTGCCTGTCGAATGCATTTCCTGGACATGCCTTCACAGTGGTCAGGGCTCATCAAAGGGGGTTCAACTACAGCAAAGAAGTAATGGTAAAATAGTAAAAAAAAAAATTTAAAAATCATTCCTTAACTTTTATGGCCCAACTACACAAAAATGGCAAAAAGTAACTGAACTACTTGAATCACTATACACACATGAATGTAGCTGAATTACCAGAAAGCTACTGCTAAATGTGGTTAAACTGTTTAGTTGCATGTAGTTCACTGCTCCCCAACACTGAAGCCAGATATGCTCATAACGGTGTGTGGGTCAAGCTGCACACGGTTTTATCTTAATAGCTGAAAAAGCAGGTTTTTGCCCATATATATTATTATATAAACATGTTTTTTTCCCCAAACAGAATCCAAAAAGATCCAGAATTGATAACAGAAAACAAAACCACAACAAAAAAAAACTCATATTAGTCACAATGACATTATAGATAATAACTTTCATCTTTCACGGCCCCTGTGGCCAAGGCTTTTATTTTTACATTTACTGAACTGCATTTTTCTTCACGACATATCATCATATAGTTTCACCTGTTCTTGTATACTAGTGAAGCTTGCTTTTGATAAATACTACATAAATAAAGGTTATTAGTAATGATAATAAAAATAAAAAGATTAAAACAATTTCTTTGTCACATAAGAGACACTTCATTTTCCGTTGTTGTAGCAACCCTTGATTAGAATATAGCCTCAGACTCAATAAAAACTGAAAAAATGGGGGTATTCTAAAGTAGTGTATATTTGTATTCATAATTTGGACTATGAGCGGAAGTTTAGAGAGGAAGTCCCTCTTTGGTGGAACTGCTGATAACTCAACATCTAAAACTTGGGTCACATGCCAAGAAGGTTGGAAATCATTGGTTTAATGTCGTGTTATTCAGTGTGTTACTTTTTCTAAACTGATTGTAACATTTTTGTAAATTCTTAATCTGTAAAATTACTCCTAATCACTGCTGTCAGGTGAATGTAGTGAAGTAAAAGTTACAGTATTTCCTTCTGAAATGTAGTGGAGTAAAAGTATGGAGTAGCAACATATTGTTAGAAAATGTAAATACTCAAAACACCTCGAAACTGTACTTACATACAATACTTATTTATTTCTCACCACTGGTTTTGTGTGTATTTTCTTGTTGAGTTTTGTGATCATTGCAAATTATGAAAAGGCTAAAAATGCAAAGCCATGCGGCACTGGTCAATGTGATATACACGCCCCTTATAAACATAAACATTAAATGTACAGTATAATCAAATAAATAAATCGCCCAGAATCACCTCTGGTAATAAATAAAAGCTATTGTTTGCATCAAACTCTGAATTGCTAATTTCCCTCGTTTTTAAATTGCTGTTTTGCTCCTCATGTCCCAGCCCTCTACCCTCCACACATCCCTTGAGCCCCCAGTTGCCTCACTTCTCTTCTAACCATGTACCATCTCTCTCTCTCTCTCTCTCTCTCTCTCTCTCTCTCTCTCTCTCTACCAGCCTGTGGGATTTGTTTCAGTTGGGTCCTCATGGAGGATGACAGCAATGTAAGCAGACGTTATTAAATTGCAGTTAACACTGTCAGTTGCCCATTGCTGTGGGATTGCTTATTTGTCCCTCGGGGCTTGTTGTCCCTTCGCCACTGTACGGCAAGTCCTCAAGGGACAACGTTATCAAATACAAGAGTTTACATCTGTACGTAATGAACTCAGATAACTCAGATAGCCCATCTGTCTGTTGCGTCGGTGCAGTCAGAAGCTGCTTTTATACGGTTCAGCTGTGGATCACGCTCTGGCACACTTGCAGTTCAAGTGCAAACATTCTTGTTCTCTCCCACTGGATTCGAGCTGCCACCACTTAATTTCAGTTTTGTGACAGTGAATCCTCATCAGGCAGTCACTCTGATTTCCCAGAATACCACCACAGCTAGAACCACTGAATGCAACACACACCAGACACTGATTCCTTCATCAAAGCAGAGGACGCCCTGATCCCCTGTTAAAACATTAAATAAGATTTTTTAATCCAATCTGACATCATAGCCTCAGACTTTTACATCAAAGGCAAACCTGTGCATCATGTCAGAATACTTGAGCTGGATTTGTGAAACTATAGGACATATAAGTGAAAACATTTTTTTCTTGTGTTGAACCCACAAATGACTGACATGCATTTGAAATCAATTTAGTTTCAGCGATGAATCACAGATTTAGGAATAAAATCATGTCATTCCATGCACTACACACACACACACACACACACACACACACACACACACACACCACCCTCCTTTAATAGAGCTTGATACACTTTCTGAAACAAACACACACAGTGAAGAGCCACACAAAAGAGTGAAGGAAAAGACTTACACAAAGTGCAACAAAACGACTCGTCACGAGGAAAAAACTAATCAAAATATGATTGGTGGTCATGTGGACTTGAAAACTGACTACTGCTAGATCTGGACAGAACCAGAGCCACTGTGATGAGATGAAAGCCTGTCGGCAGCCTAATGAACTTCAGTTTGTCCAGTTGTCAACAACCAGACCACAGGGACAGAGAAAAGGTTTCTGAGTAGATGAGAAATGAATTGTTCCACAGGCAGTGAAAGAAAGTTGTGGATGGTGTATTGCAAAATGTTGCCACCCTGAGCCTAAATCCAGACTTCATACTGTCTAAACCTGGGGTGTCAAACTGACGGATTGTTTTTCCCGAAACAAGTTACAAGAATTAGTTGCAGGTATATATCTCTGAGTTAAAGGTACCCAGTTCATTCTTTTCTAAAATAACCAAATTCTCCCTCATAAAAAAAGGATTGAAGCCTTAACAGCTATATCAAATGAACACATTTACATCCTCAAAAAACATTTGCAAAGCAGAGGTCTTTGCAAAAATTTTAAACCTGCATTGTTTACATCCACTTTTCCAAGAAGTCTAATTGGAACACTGGAATTGTCCGTGTGGATAGCTGCTTCATCAACTTCTGTGCGATAGTGTGAAACCACGAGCAGGGTTAAGCACCACTGCGTCGCTTCACCTGCATCTTCACCTTCACCTGCATCATGAAAAAGATGTTCTTATGTCTCTGCAAACATGAGATCCTTTGATTTAACCATTAAAATACATTTTGTATATATGTCATTGATGTTCCAGATTATAACAAGACAGAATAATGTTTTTGATTTTTGGAAGACTTTGCTGCTCAGTAATAAGAACTTGTTAGATAAGTGGCTCCATTGTTTTGTGCTGACACTTCAATAGAGCCATGCTGTGCTGAGTGACAGGAAGCTGCACAGTGTGTTTTACGTGTGTGTGCGCTACAGTGAGCATACTTTACCTCCGGTCCTGTTTTGCAGTTCCCCACAGTTCCACAGAGCGGAGTGTCACACTACTGATCAGCTGCAGAGGTCAGGTCAAAGGTCAGATTAGGTATCAGCTGGATCACATGACTAGAGATTACCGTGAGGGTGTTCATAGGACTGCGTGGTTCAAGTTCAAGACTCTGTTTTGTATTCACACACATTAAATGTGTCTGTGTCTGAACGCTACTCGGCAGTGTGTATGTGTGTGCACAGGCTGGGATGGTGTGACAGAGTGAGGATACATGAGGTTAATTCTCCACAGCCGGATTGTAGGGTCACTGGTGTTAGAAAATAAATTAACTCTATTAACTTTAATTAACTTAAGGCCTCTCTCACTCTGTCTCTTTCTTTCTCTCTCTCTCTCTCACACACACGCACACTCAAGGTTTTGTTTTGACTGCAGTTGTAACTCAAAGCTCAGTTAGTGGTAATGGCAGTTTCCCCTGATTTTATACATATATATGTTTTTATTTTAAGTTTTCATTCTCAGACAAATTTTAAATAAATCCATAAATCCACTTAAAATCATAAAAAAGAAAGATGACTCTCCATATGACAACAGAACTTGCCTGAGAATTATCATGTTTTTAAGTTTTCTGCTGTATCAAAGTAATCCAGTGATAGTTGTCTGTACACCCAAGGGTGCATTGCAAACAAGACCCAATAGTAGCCAATTCAGCATACTTTTCATGGAGCTGGTTTTATGAGATGTTAAGAAATACATGGTTAATAAGGCTCCAATTGTAGCTCAGGCACTGACTCCATGGCAACACAAAATGTCCCAAAAGCTGTATGTCTAAGTATGATTATTTCCCAAATGGAAGTAAGACAAAAAAAAGATTGATTACGAATGAAGAATAAAAGATGTGACAAAATACATTAATATAATATATTAATATACAATTTTATTGTTGAACTATCAGTGTCACAGAATGAACCACCAATGTTTTCCTCTGATCATTGGGCACGATTCTTTATGGTAAATATGACGCTTGAACCTAAACAGGTTTTGTTGAGCTTAGCATAAAGACTGCCAGTGGGGGAAACGTTAATGCTAATGCAGAAATGTAAAATGCCTTTCAGCACTTTAAACCTCAACATTTAACATGTTGTATCTCGTTTGATTGAAGAGTGTCAAAACCGTGGCTGTGCTTCCTGTCTTTATGTTAAGGTAGGTTACCATGTCTGCTAGCTTCATAATTAGCTTAAAGATAAGACAGTATTGTTGTCTGGTAATGCTTAAGGTAACACAACACAGGTACAATGACTGTGTTAGACTGAAGAGTAATGAACAGTCAGAAAAGACACACACACATGCACGCACACTCACACACACACACACACACACACACACACACACACACACACACACAAAGTGTCAGCTGGGTGGAATCTTTTTCTATTTAGCCTTCACCCAGTAGTAGGGTTGAATCACCTGAGAAAGGTTTGTCCTGGAGGAATTAGCAGCATTACCAGGCGTAGTGAGAACACATGGTGCCTCATGTCTGGCAACTGGTCTCATTGTGTGAGTGTGTGTGTGTGTGTGTGTGTGTGTGTGTGTGTGTTCCTTTCATTCTACAGCTCCTTAAAGGGTCAACTCTGTCCAAACCACCCTGTATCAGGATCTTAAGACACTCCACTGTGTGTGTGTTTGTGCGTGTTTGAGGATGAACGTCGTAGTCTCTCAGCAGGCACAGGGTGATGGGGTTATACTGACTGTTCTCAGGTTGAGTGGCGTTTCAAAGTGGTAAACAACTCCGTAGGCTGATGTGGGATCAAACTGTAGCACCCATGGGTGAGAACAAGGCCAGATCAAGCAGTCCTAGTAAAACTACTACTGTTTACCACATAGCATAAACATAAATATAAAGTCTTCACATTCACTTCCTGAATAAAGATGCAGCACATACAAGTGATAAATAACTTTATTTTGGTCCAATCTGAGATCTGCAACAGTTCAGGTTGGGCTGGACTCAGAGGGTCACAGAAATTAATTATGTAAAATGTAATGACTTGCTAGTTACGCAAACATTATTATCACTCATATTTCCTGCTGTGTTCTGTCTTCTGTTACAGAGGCTTTCAGATGAAACCAATGATCGACTCACAAAATGTTCTCATACATGGAAACATTACATTTCATTCTCTTTTTACCTTGATGTTGTGGTGGTGCTATTTGTTTCCAGGGTATTTCCAAACACATGCATTTGTTGTCGTTGTGTACTGCTTTAAGTTATTCTGTCTGCATCCAGATAGCTGCAAGGGCCTCTATGACTTAAATTTTTCTTATCTGCCCATGAGTGTCTGTGCTTCTTTTGCAAATATCTGAATGCAGCCAGAATTGTATAAATGTGCAGACTGTAAGAGCTGACCAGACTCAGTGGAGCAAACAGAACTAGAAGCCCTACCTCTTTGTATATCAGAACAGCTTGAAGTTGCTTGATTTGTTCAACCAACTATTACATGCACCTAGTTAAAACTAATGCAGTGTAATGCACCAGTAATAAATCTTACATTCAAGATGGAAATAATGTTCAGTTTGTACTTCAGAGAGGTGTTGATTCAGCTGTGTGATCATTTTGGAGGCTGAAGTTTGTTGCTATTGAATTTCTTTGCATTATACAGGCAGGTGTTTCTATCATTTTATCCATCACATTCATATCAATGAGTGTAGGCTAAATAACAGAAACATCTCTCTGTATGATGCAATACAGTTTAACAGCACCACAGACTACAGCCTCCAAAATGATCTCTCAGTTGAATCAACAACTCTCTAAAACAGTTTCAACCAAAATTCGACAATACAACCCTCACAAAGGAGTACAAGTTTGTCTGGTAACGGGTAACAGCATTAATAATGACCAACAGTCAAATCACTGTTTATGCTCATTCAGTTGTGTCAAAAATAATTAAATTTGACTGGGGCAAAACTCAGTTAGAAGTTGGGTGAGAGGGGGTGTGGATGGTGGGGGGGGGTATTCATAAAATTAAGTTAAATTAGGCTATAACACATAACTTGCCAAGTGGCCAAGATATTCTTTTAAATGTTCTTCTATGCTGATTATACTGTAATTGTGGTGCAAACCCATAGGACCATTCAATTGTACCTTCCATTCGTACAGGTCAGTATATTCATCATTCATACTCACTTGAATGGGAAAGTGGTCTCAGTTTTTTGGACCCTACTGTTTATGCTTTCACTGTATTCATCCATTCATCCTCATTTATACATCAGTTGGCTTCTCTATCTTTCTGTCATTTCCTCACTTGTTCTGTGTATGTCCTTTATTTCTTTGTGAAGGAAACAAATACTCAAATCTTTGACTACATTCTTGTCTTTCCTGTCTTTTCTCTGCTCCCAGAGAGGCTTGTGCCTCTTTGCAAATTGAGTCAAAACTTTGGAAAGTTTCCAACTGTCATAGAAGTATGATAATCCCCCTAAAATCATCCTGGGTCCTGTCACAGTGTCCACAAAGCCTGTCTCCATTCACTGTCAACCAGACTCTATCTCTGACACTATGGGGGTCTAAGCTGACACACACACACACACACACACACACACACACACACACACAAACACACACAGCACACATCTTTGTTCACAGCTATATATGTTTGTTAGCCAGAGGATATGCAAAACTAATGTCTGCCCACTGTGTGTGTGTGTGTGTGTGTGTGTGTGTGTGTGTGTGTGTGTTTGCAGCTCCAAAAGTGATAGATCAGATTCCCGCTTACTAGACTTAAACCACAGTAGCTTATAGTACTAAGCTTATATGAGATCAGCTGACACCACCTCCACAGTAGAATCCCATCCATTGATAAATTGATATAGATCCACTTTGAGATCTGCAGCTAAGCTTCAAGAACCTGCAGGGGTTACAAAAGTGCAGAAACTTGCTGTGGTACATGTGTGTATGAATGAGTGAATGTGTCCATATTCCTTTAGTGTGCATTTGGACCAAATGTGGCACACATTACAGACTGAGACCACACAGAGATGCTTGTATGTACATCTGCACGCGCCCACCATCGGTTTTTGTGTGTGTTTTTTTCACTCTGGTCCATTCATAAGAATTTGTCGTCCCCATTAGAACACACCTGGATCCAGTGTTGTAGTGGAGTCACTAAACCTCGAGTCTGACTTGAGCCTCGAGTCAACAGTATTTGAGTCGAAGTCAAAGTCACCTAAGAAGAGTCTGAGTGGATTCCCTGTTACTCTGGCACATACAAATAAAAAAGATCTACATTAAACACAAATGACACTGTGTGTGACACAACAGCAAAACAAACACACCCAGAAGCGTGCATGAAACTAATAAGACATTTTATTAGTACAGTATGATCAATGTTCACGTTGGCATGCTGCAGCTCTGGCAAACCGTCTTACTGGTGCTTGGGGAAAGCACTGTGGCAGCAATGTGTTTTCACCGTGTTGTAGAGAGGTTCTGCAGGACCACCTCCATGACATTTCCATTATGGACTTCCGGACTGTGGTATATTTGAAATGAAAAATAGGTGAATTATTCCAGTGACACCACAGACTCCCTGGTGTACTCTCAACAACAAAAACACTAGACACAGCATAAAAACAAACATCGAGGAATTTTGACATTCATAAAATACAAATATGACTTATGACACTTAAAATATCTAATATTGCTTGAGAAATATCAATTATTTGAATATGTTTTCCAGAAAGGAAAGAGCAGGGCGTTTTTTATCTCTCTCACTCCAACACACGCATACACACACATCTCTACATGAAACAAAAAGCCAGAGTAATTGTAGTAGGCAGGACAGGAATCCACAGGGGCTGAAAAATAAATGTGAGCACTGCCTTCTCTCAGAGGATAGCACACACTCACAGAGGACACACATACGCACCACCTTTCATGGCTCATCAGTTTACAGAATGCTGAGTGCTGCACACTGCACAGTAATAAAGGATCATTTACAATCATTTATTATCTCTTGCTCTCTCTCTGTCGCTCTCTGTGGACCAACATGTCCATCTATTCATCTAACTGCCTCCCTCACCGTTCCTTTCCTTTTCTCTCTCGTGTACATCCTCTCCATTGACCATTTACATCTATTTCTAAATAGTTTCTCTTTTTTTTTTTTTTTCTGGTGACCTCTTCACCACCGTACTCTGTTCTCCATTTCCCTTCCTTTCTCACATGTTCTGTCTCTTTTCAGGCCTAAATTGAGTTACCGTAATGGAAAAGTGCTGGACATTTGTTAAGTGGTAGCCTGCAGCTATGGGCTTATTGGAATAATGCTTCAACAAGGACAAAAATCAGCCACTGCTTATATTTAAAATGCATACAAATATTAGGAGTTTAACCTCATCAAAGCAGCAATTTACTGCTGAATCAATGGAACTAAGAGCTAAATAGACCACAGTCAAATAAAAAAGAGAAGCAACAGTGATTGGATGTGATTGCCTTCACTATTACTGGGGGTGGCATTGGTCCTAAGCATAAACACACATGAATAAAATGCTTATCACAATGTCCATATAAATAGATGACGGAGACAGCTCTTGGTGAGTAAAGCGATGAGGTTTGATGCTGAACTCGAGACGCTTCTTCGAGACTGACAGCTGCTAATGCTAATGCTAGCTGTGTAGCAATGGCAAACCTTATAAATAGCTCCTTTCACAAAAAAAACTAAAATGAGGGGGTGAAAGAGCAGTATAAGCTGTAATAAGACATGACTCATATTATCAGTCAGTTCTCTTTGCTCTGTGTTGTTTGAAAATTTTTATGAAAAATTTAAAATGAAATGATGACAGTTTGAATCTGTATTTTACTTAACCTTTGACCTTTCATTTCTTAAATGGCATCTAGAGATAAGTTGTTACTCATAACATATGGAATTCTGTACAAAATAAATATATTCCTGAATAAAACAATCTCTATAAATGAATTCATTATGAAATATGTATTTCATTATACTGGTGTATATTAACTGATTTTACTGCCTTTATCAGTTTTATTGCATTTCTCCTCTCTACTACATCACGTACGTCCTATCACAGGAACATAATTCTCCCTTTTCACATTATTGGATAATATGAAATTTGTCAACTGCTGTGCATTAATTTGAATAATCCTAAACCTTGTCGCCCTATCAGAATAACACCACTCTATTTAAATTTATAGGTTGACGTTTTACTCTCATCGTTATCTAGACAGACTTATACATAAAAATTCACTTCCTTTACATTATCAGATAAATGCATTTCGTGCCCCAGCTCCCAGAGCAAGGCTTTGATTTAAATTGTTCTTTATTGTGCCAGCATAATGGGCAGAGAGATGGATTGAGGTACACTAGAATACAGTGCTCCATTCACCGTAATGGTTAGAGCCATGCATATTAAATACAGAATGAGGTACAGAATGAGGGGGGGGGGG
>NW_019525477.1:591601-635455 GCF_002814215.2 Seriola lalandi dorsalis | reverse complement strand
GGGGGGGGGGGGGGGGGGCGCGGGGGGTGGTTGACTTCACACTCTATTCCCCTGTAATCGCCCTTATGGGTAGAGAGGCTTTTAAATACAGAAATGATACGAGCGTGAGAGACAGGTATAGAAGATGAGATGGAAAGACGCAAACAATTAGCCCATAGAGATACTTGGGGGGGGGGGGGGGGGGGGGGGGGGGGGGGGTAGAGAAAGAGGCAGTGTCATCATCTGCAGTGACCTCTGGTAGGGTATTGCTGATGACAAACTTAATGGAGCCTCCTCTCCCCGGCGCTGTTCACCTCACTGCACCTGTCTGGACCTTTCTCCCTCTCCCCTTCTGCTCTTTATCTCCCTCTTTCTTCGTGGTACTATAGTAATTATGTATGCTTGAAGGAGACTGATCATTCTGCCCAGTGACCGTGTTAACATTAATAAAACAGGGCTTTTTGGAAACTATCTTCTCCCCTCTCTTCCTCTCCTCTGCCAGAGCATCTGTTAATACACTGTCATTACGACTAAACAATCTGAATGGAGAGGGTGAACCCACTGCAGTTAATTTAGCTTGTGATGAATGTAGATTTAAAACAATGAGGGAGAGAGCTCAGCCAGCAGTGAAGATTTCAAAATCCATCTGAAAGCATGCAAATGAATGCAGTCAGCGAGCTGAGAGGAAGCACACATAAGTTCTATGTGATACCTGACGTGAACTCTGGTTCGTTCATAACGCCTGAGCAAGAGAGCAGGGTTTAACTGATAAGGGCGTCTGAAGAATGAATTGGAAGAGATATTCACAGGGCTGAATATATCAAGAGCTTATACGTTTTGAGCTAATGTTCAAAATCTTTCAATCTGACCTTTTTACATTCCTTTAAACAATTACAAGATTTCCAAACTTTTACCGTAGCAAATTTTTTTTCACAGCTTAATGAGGCAAAGGTTCCTGAGCTCAGCTGCGTAACAACACGTCCTCCAACCTGAACAACCATAGATCTTTTTTTTTCCAACCCCCTGATACGACTCATGGGTGTGTCTCCGAAAATATACTAAAAATATAATATATTTGGCCATGGTTACAATAATAAATGGTCATAGCTTGGTTAGGGTTAGGAACAAAAACTTCTTGGACAGGTTTAGGAAAAGATTGTGGTTTGGGTTAAAATAAATAAATCCTTAACATAACACAATCTAAATTGTCATGGTTATAATTATAACAATGTTAAAACAGTCATGGCTAACCTCCTATTTACAGTTTAAAAATGGTTGGCATCATTTTATGCTAACTTTTTTATTGAATATAATCATGATGACAATTAATAACTTCTTGTTTATATAGCCTACTTATAATGATGCGATCTGTCTACATGAGGAAACACGACGCTCCACTCTGGTTTACTTCCCTTTCCTACCATCCCCTGAGGAAGACCCTGTACTGGTCGAAACGGGGATCTTTGATCTGGACGTTTTACTCTGATGTACCCGAGCAAAAAAAAAATTTAATTTTAATAATATCCTTGCCTCTGTGCGAGTGCGCCTGAAGTTAGCCCAACAGCTTCATTATGTCTACATTTCAACTTTAAGGGCACCTTGCATTCACCTGGAGACTCACTACAGCATAACAAGGAGCACCCGGTATTTTACTTTGCATTTATAAACAGCTGTTTTCTCATGGGAATCGAACACCGCTCTCCTGTGTGATAGTCTTGTGTTTTGTTGACCCATCGATTTGTCGCTCTACGTCCTACGTCACAGCACTTTTTCCTTTGCTGCTTGCGTGATTACTACAGAAGCTCGATGTCGCTTAACAACAAAACACAACTGTGGGTCATAATAACCTGCTGCACAAACGACCTATTGGCTCGTTTTTTACAGGAGGACAGTCTCAATAGTTAACATGCGTATCAGCTGGTAAAGTCTATACATTTGCATTCTAGTTCAATTTCCTTGGTCTGGACAAAGGAAAAAAAATAGGACATTGTTGCCTGTTAGTTATGATCCGTTTTGTGTTGAAGTTACAAACTAACCAAGAGGTGTAAACATGAAGATATATGGACTGACAGGTATCTCATTCATTGTAGAGTTTTAGGGTCTAAACAGATTTACAGAGGGGAAGTGACTGACAGGAAGTCATGCTGCAGTGTACTGCACCTGTTTATGCGTGTTGTCTCTTCTCATGGTTAGAAATAGCTCTGCAGCATTAGTCAAGACTGAAGCTGGACCTTGTCAATGAGAATAAAAATATGGATGGAGAGATAGAAATGTTTTTTTGGTCCCTATGCTCAAGTGTTGATGCACATACAGTATATGTTACCATGGTTACCAAGTTAACCTGGATAATTCTTTGACAGTTGTCATGATCAACCGTTGGACTGTGTAAATGTAACTGTAGCTTTTGAAATACCGAACCAATGTCACATATATTATTTATTACCACATCATATTCTTACTGTTGATCTGCTCCGGAATTCCCTTAGAAGTGAGCTCAGAAAATAAACAAAAAAAACAAAAAAAACAGAAGAAAACACTGGTCAATTTATGCACGATTATTAGATTGTCAGCCCTAAAATGTAGCTATACCCTGTTTATAGCCAGACACCCCCTGGTAAGAAAAAAATAGGAGGTAGCTGGAGGCCTTTCTGGACATCCCAAACCTTTGAGGACTGGAGCTCAGAGGAAGCTTGTTACAGTCAATCTCCTCACATCACCAACATAATGAAAGTTGGCGTGTAGCATCCACAGAGAGTGCAGTAGCCCCCCAGCAATACAGCTCTGTGACTTCTAAGCAAGACTTTTTAACCTCTCAGCAGGACCAAGTGTTCCAATCAAAGAGCCATCAGTCTGCTGAGGAGCTGCAGTGTGTACACCCAGGGATCCAAATGTCAACAATTACATGAAAGCATATGGGTGAAGCTTCTGAAAAGGTCAAACCGACAACATTACAGTCCACAAAAGGTTCTATCACACTTCAGGTTGTCGACACTGCTGTCACTGTTGTCTTTTACCTGTTTAAGTCACATTTACAGGTCAGAGGAAAGGTCACTGCAGCAAAAACCCTCAGAGACGATGACGTCTGTGATGATGAGGAAGAGATGGACACTGACAGCACAGCGGCCCCATATCCTCTATTAATACATCCTGGCTCATTCAGAACCAACACACTGGTAGCATTTCATCCAAACCAGTTTCTGAGGGAGGAAGAAAATAAAATAACTACATAATGTGGAACTCTTGTACGTACATTATGATTATTTCAAATGTACATTGTATAAAATAGGAAATTTCATCATGTTTAAAGTACTTTTTCTAAGAATTCAAGGGGAATTTAAAGGTACCCCGTGAAGTTATTCACCATTTTCATCACCTTGTGTGTGTATCCTTTAGGAATAAAAAGATCTGAATGAAATCATTTCTGTCAGTCATATAGCATGAAACCTTTGACTGGACAATGTATCACATCATGTTTGCATCGTTGTGCAATACATGAGCTAATAATAATAATGAGCTAATGGACACATGAATTTCCCCTAGAGCATGAATATCTATCTATCTATCTATCTATCTATCTATCTATCTATCTATCTATCTATCTATCTATCTGTACACGAGATACAAACTACAGGCACCCTCTCTTCAAAATATTACTCCATAGCACTGCTAATCGTGATTAATGCCAGTGGCTTACAATGTGCCCTCAATAGACTTCAGCACAGCCTCACCATCGCCTCCCCCACTTTAACCCAACACGTTGAGCAACACGGGGGCTCCATCTACCCCACTCACCCAACTATTTGTTTCCTGCAGCCAGGTAAGGGCTAGTGTTATGTATTCTGAATATGGTAGTTTAACTGTTCACAAACTGTAGTCCCAAAGGAAAGGGTTGTTTGACGCCAAAGTGTGTAAATCTCATTTAAAGCATTGGAATAGCTGAAGACTTCCCCTCTCTACACCTGATGAACTCCCACAAATAACTTCAAACGGATGAGGCATCATCTTTCATTTGCCAACTGACCCGCAGTGTTGCCCACTCAGTTAATAAAATTAGAAAAGGGTGTAGAAACACCTTTCAGCATAATGCAGTCTATTTCAGAGCTGCCACAAAGTACAACTCCAAAAATCACCGTCGAGTCGAATCTGCATCTTAATTCAATCTGACAGGCAGATTATTAGTGCGGCCTGTGAGTTTGACTCAGTTGGATTGCACGTGTATATCTAATTAACTGGCTACTTCAGTGTAAACACCAAGCTTTTGGACAGATCTCTGTGGGGGCAAGGGCATCAGTGCAGAGATGGCAGGAGTGGAGAAATGTTGCCACTCATTTTTAAATGGTGACAACTGTTTATGATACAGTGGAGAAAATGTTTTAGTTCATTACTGCCATGCGTGATTACCACTCCTTTCAGTGTCAGTTTGGTTCTTGTCAGCAGTCTGTAGGCAGAGGCTCTTGTGATGTTTGGCGCCATGGACATTATTGAATTATTGAATGGCTTGTTTGTCGGCACCAGTCTCGAGCAGCACTGATGCTGCCTCCTCAAGAAGCTAGAATAGAAAATTAAAGATATACAGTATACGCGGGACTTTCAGTTTTATTGCTGAAGGCTCAAAGGGAGGCAGTTTCAGATACTAAATGACTGTCCCATACAAAGCCTGGCCGTCAAACTGGGGAGAAATCAGCCCAACAAAAAGTTGTGAGCATCATCATATGAGTTTGCTGGTCAGCGTATTGGAAACAAAATTATATCTTGCACCTCTATGCTTAAATGTATACAATATGATTTCATTATTAGAAACACTTTAAGAGCTCCAATTGAAAAACAAAACAAAATACTCTGTGTCGATTAAAGTTGCCTTGTTTTTCTTAAAAGGGATGCAGGGCTGAACACTTGATGAGTACTTCCGTCTAATTTTTATCAAACTTTATCTATCCACATTCATTAAATGCCTTCTTTCCTTTTGGAGCTTGTTTCTCACTGATTGGTGCAGAGCATCCTAAACACTATTATCCACTTTAAGTATTTGTTGATGAATGCATACAGATCTGTTGTGCTAGACAGGATAACATTGCAACAAGCTGCAACTTCCGGGGCTGAAAAATGAAGCCAACGCGGACGTGCCACAAACTGCAGTTCTTCAAATGGCCTCTTGAGGCTGGCTCCAAAAGTGAGTCAATCCCCAACTTTCCAGCAGAAATAAACATGTTTACAACCTGCACAAAAACAATGTTTGTCTCTATAGCTAATTTCCACCTTCATAGGAACTGTACATGTAATGTTTACATAGTCATATGTGTATGAATTATTTTCTTGGTAATCAAATCCTCATTTAGTTTGTTAAATGTGACAAGTACCAGTCACAAGTGCCCTCTACCTTACAATGACATATAACTGGTAAAGCTGCAAAACTGAGAAGCTGACAGCAGAAAATGTTCCGCTTGTTTGATTTACAGCTTCACTGAATGAATTGCTTACTAAATTCTTTGCCATCCATTTATTTCAGATGAGTAATAGTTGTTTAATCCTCTAAGTGTTTCTGCTGTGATGTAAAAGGACCCAGAGAAAGGCGGCATCACTGAGAGCTGTTTTATTTGTGCAGGAAAGTTCACGAGGGTCGCTCATTGCTTTCTGTCTGAGTGACTGTGCATCCCACAACCTTTTTTTTTTTTTTGACTCCTTTTCACTCTTCAATCCCACTAATCTGGCTGTGCCTGGTCTCCGGAGGTTTGTTAAACTGTGGCCGACCTCAATTCCATGTATGACGTGCAATAGATATTATCTACAGTCTCTGTGTGTGTGTTGACAGTTTTTGTAGAGTTTTTGTATGTATTTGTTATCTGTGTAAATGCCTTAGTGTTCGCTACTTTATCATTCTGTAGAATCACAGAAGCCGATTCACTGAAATCATTTCATGTCACGAATATGAATGAAGAAGCTTTAGCTCTTCAAAGAAGGATACGAAGTACCTGAAGAACCATCCACTAAATTAAGAGGTTCTTCAGTTGGTGATGGTTCTTTGGAGAAGTCATTTGAGGAACCATTATTTTTCTGTGAGCACTGTATATTACATAATTTACATCAAAATTCAGTCATAAAACACTTCACCTTTAGAACTCCTCCTTGTTTTCATACCATTGTGTATCATCTGTTGTCTTGATTCTTTGACTAAAGTTGGAGAATTTGACTCTCAGACACCGTCTCCGATGAACACCGTCTTGGACTCGAGTCTTCAGGTGTTTTTGTACCTTTAAATACAGTTTGTCAGTTTCATGTGCGGTTGAAACACAGTACGGTTTGGAAATGACCCAAAGCTTCACAGACTAGTGACTTCACCTAAACAAGGATAGATTCAGACCATGTTACATTTGATTGGATTGGATTTCCAAATGCAGACACACATCAGCAGATGCAGTTCAAGGATTTTATTCAAACCACAACACACACACACAAAAAGAAAAAAAAAAACTTACTGGATGGTAATGCAGTGAATCAAAAGTGAAAAACAAAACTAAGCAATACTAAATACACACAAGGTGGAGCAGATTACAAGTCACAGGTGTAACACATTAGGGTGGGGCAGACAATCACTATGGAGGGAGCTGGACAAAGACAAGAAGGAAAAAATCAGAAAGCACGAGACACAGGTAAGTAGTTTCAAAATGAAACAAGAATCCAAACATTTGGTCAAATGAAAGAATCCCTTCAGGGCAGGGCAGACCATTTTTTCTCACATTGAACATTACTGTCTTATCCATCGAGACAGATTTAAGTGGTGGTTGTTGAGTCAGCTCCACCGTAGTACCAGTTTTCCCACTTATTAATCACAGTGTTCACCACATTATACAGATTTACATTTAAGAATCTCATACTTATCATAGCTTAGACGTTCTAGTGGTCTTTGAATAATGGATAAGTGGGCAGGTCAACTTGTTAGAAGTTTCTTTGATTGAAAATGTATTAGCAGATAAATTACTCCCTAAGGCAGGTATTTGGAGTTCAGGGGCAGGAAAAGTGCGCAGCCTCCAAGTGCAGGCAGTGCACCATCTTTACAGCTGAATCTGAAAAGGCTTGTGAGGGCTGGTACGCTGTGACCGGACCTGCGGCGTGTAATTTACATGGAGGAAGGAGTTTGAGAAGGGAACAATGTAAAGAGAAAAACAACAGCATCAGAGAGAAGCCATGGGAAGAAAGACGCCGAGAGACGACTGAGACCGAAAAGACGACAGACGTGTGTGAAACTGGAGTGGTGCTCAGCAGAGTGAAACTAACACAAAGCACACTGACAGACACATTCCCACGCAATTTCTGTCTCGCTGAGCCTCGCTGTGTGAACACAGGCCTTAGAAGACGACAACATCACACACCCTACTAGTCACACAGTTATTCTCCTGATTGCTGAGCACAAACTGAACTGAGTCTGCTGTGGTTGTCAAACAGTTTGTGTGGGGCCAAAGGTGGGTCACAGGAAGAGGAAAAAGCCTCAGACGGAGCAACTGCTGTCTGAAGATTGTCACAACATTTACTATACGCAGGGAAAACCTTTGCATCTGCGTAAACATACTGGAATGTAGGCAGACTGAAAATTAGGCCAAGCAAGTATATCATTTTGATTATGATTGAGGATGCATATAATGCAAATTCACAGCCACATGTTGGCCACATTAGTTACTGTTGCTACACCTGTTTAGCTCTTTGTCCTCACACATTTCACATGGTAATTCATAGTCATTTTTACAGTTCCCATATTGTAGAAAGCAAGATTTCTTTTCTCATTAAGCAGGTATTGGTTCTGTATCAATACTGTGAAAGTATCAAAGCACTCAGTCCACAGAGAAATGCACACAGCCTGTATTCAGAGACTGAGCCTTAAAACGAGCCGTCAGGACTTCCTTAACTTTGTGATGTCACAGCGAATCAGTCACCACCCTCAGCCATGCCCCAAGCCCCACCCACCTGGATGCACCATCCAACCTTGCAGGATTTGGTTTCTCAGAGTGTTTACCTGAATTCTGCTGTATATTTATTAGATCACTCAGAAAACAATCAGCCAATCAGAAGAGAGGAACAGGATCCTCTTCTGATTGACTCACCAACCTGTTGTTACTACAGCACCAGAAGAGAGGAGAGGGCATGTAAAACTACAATGAGATGGTTTTTGGTTCATAAGACCACAAATATATCTTCTTATGGATATCAACGCTTCAATTAAAGCACAGGAAAAGTGTAAAATATGGGACCTTTAAAAAAAAGTGGGTTCTTGATTTTAGACAGAGGTAGACAAAAGCTGAATTTTTATTTCCAGCTGCTTAGCTTCCTGCTAACTATCTGTTTGTATTTTAAAATTGTTACAAGAGTAAAAGCTTTGAGGTTGATGATTAGCCAATGTCATAATGCTATCTTGGGTAACACTGGCTGGTGTTGTGGGAGGTTCAAACTTCCAATATCCAAACAATATCCTGAATAGAGCCACACATTACCTCACACTAATCCAGAGCCAGCTTCTGCATGGTAAAATGGATGTGCTGGTGGGGAGCAGGAACCCCACAAACTAATTTAACTACTCAGTTAATTGTATTTAGTAGGTGCACATTACTGCTTCAGGAGGTAAGCGGGTATGCAGTGTTTAGGCCATAGTGTCAATAACAAACATCTCATTAGCAACTGTGTAACTTGTTAAAACATGTGTAAATCTGCCCAAATATAAGTTCTTTTCATACAGGCGTTCACAATAATCTTGTAAAGCATGACTTTTTTTTCTTTCACACTCTGTGTAAAATTAGGACATGGATGTGATGGACTATATTTGATGCTGAGATACAAATATCTGCATTTGCTTCTTTGAGGAAAGCCTTCCAGATAATATCTGAATATTGGTAACTACTGTATATAAAAAAAACTCTCTCATTGTTACGTGTAAGATAAGATTTGTTGAATATTTAGTGATTGCCCAGGGGACAACTATTTTACAGCAGCAGTTTAAAAAAAGTATAAAATAGATAAGAAAATACTCAAAGTAGGGCAACTAAAGGATATGCAATATAACGCAGACATTAGAGCACATTTGAGATAAAACTGCAGATGATATTGTTGATAAATTATCTTGCTAATGCAGAGCTCTTTGTTTTGTAGCAGTTCCTGCTTTGGTGACTTGAAACTACCTGCAGGAGATGTCTGCAGTAACCGGTGTAGTAATTTAAAGTTGAACAGCACACTGTGTCATGCATTGGGTCAAAACATGTGCTAAGTGTCCAAGTGGGATCTGGGATTTGAAGCGTATTCTCTGTTGCCCTTAGCTTTTCAGGATAAAGGTGTCAACTGATTGCCTGAAATGTAAATGTGAAGTGGCTCTGGCCTCTAACTAGCACCAAGCCACTGCGGCTGTGCTGCATAATATGTTCAAGCAATGAACACGCAACACTTCAAATAACTGCTCTCCATGTATTCTAATGCACTGAGCTCATTACACTAGTTAGGTCAAATGGACGATGGACCTAACTGAGCTGGTTCCCCAAATGCTTAGAGCGGTAATGCATTTTAATGAGCCCTAGGTCCCATGGCGTGACTGTTTTAACAGTATTTATTATTTTGCTAACATGGGTGACAGAAAGATGAGTTGCCTCCATTTAAAGCTTCATTGATTTTAAAGGTAAAGACATCAAATAGAAGTGCCCGCAGGAATGATATTTCATCCCTGGGTTTATCAAGAGAAACGTATTGAACGCACACCAGGTGACTCCAATTATGTTATGGATTACAACTCTTAGCCACTTTAGCCGTGTGGCTCTGGGGATGGCAGTGTCGATCGGCTGATCCGCCACTTTGGTCCAGACTGAAATATTTCAAAAGCTATTAGATGGATTGCCTTTAAATTTTATCCAGGCATTCATTGGTGATCCAGAAGGTGGCTTTTGCTGTAGTAAAACCATAAGGCTGGCATTTGTAGTTTGTTGAGTAAGAAGTCTCATGATGTTAGCATTTAGCTCAAAGCCTCACAGAGCTACTAGCAATGTCCACTTTCTACACTATGTGCAGCTGACTAGGGGTAGTATGAAACTAAGGGGACCCCACTACCATTTAGCAGTCAACATAAGCCTAAGCTACTCCTCCTCTGACACATGTAAATCCTAGTGGAATCCAAGTAGGTCCAGTAATTTGCTCTGTCTCAGCTATGTTTCCATATCAGAGCAACAACTATTGGATAAAATCATCCAACATCTGCTCACTAAAACAAACAAGCTTGAACAAAAGAGGAAAATGAAGAAAAAAGTTAAATGTGACTGTAAAAGTTGAGGACTTAAAGGTGCTCAGCACAGTCTCTGGTCTCAGATCTTCTGGCATTTTGTTCCAACTTTGGGCAGCTTAGTGGCCAAAGGCAGCTTCCCCATGTTTAGTTTTAACCCTGGGAACAGCCAGTAATCCTAAACCAGTCGACCTGAGCCGTCTACAAGGTTCATATTGGTTCAGCAGATAGGATAAGTGTGTTGGACCTAAGCCATGCAGTGGTTTATGGACCAGTAGTAGGATTTAAAGTTTCAGGGACTGATAACCAATGAAGTGATCTGAGAAGAGGAGTTATGCGCTGAGATTTTTTTGGTTCTTCGTACAACCCGGCCCACAGAAAGACACCAAGGCTCATCTCATGGTAACCATGTATAGGTTGTAGACACGTACATAGCTGATAAAATCACACATATGAAATATCTAATCAAAAAAACGGAAAAACACGACAAACTTTGTATTTAACTCCAAAATCCAACATTTAGTCTTAGTCTGTCACAGTTGAGTGCAAGTGGTGTTGAGTGTTGAGGCTGTTGAAGGAAGAGTGTGTGTGGCAGCCACTGAGGCGTCTCCAGTGCACCTGACAGCACTGTTGTGTTCACTGCAGTGATTTTACACAGACGTATATGAAAAAAAAAAAGTATTAGAACCCAGGCTTTATTTCTCTTTCTCTCTTTCAGCCAGGACGAGATTTCAGCTGAGAACCAGGGACTTCACCTACTCTGCACCCTGTGTTTTTTTTAAAGGGTGTGTTCTTTTCGACCAAAGTCTTACAAAAGTGGTGAAGAGCAAAATCAACATCAGGGATTTTAGTAATATCATGTCACTTTCATAAAGATCAGACAGGAAGGCTTGCTTAACCAAATGTTTAAAATTCCTACTTATCACAATTTATTTTTATTTTTTTCATCTTTGTATTTCGAATACAAGCTATCGGACAACGATCACTGAAACCAAGCTCAAATCATCCAAGGCAACTTCATGGAGCAGTTTAACCATGTTTCAGTTGCAACAATAATGTCAGGATTGGTTTGAGATACCAGGATTTTCAGCTGGTCCAGTTTTTCTATGCTGAATAATGCTCCTGATATTGAAATGAATAAAACCTAAACCTTTCCTCTTTTTAAAGCATAAAGGACTAAGAAAAGGGTGTGAAGTAGACTCAGACACTGAGGTATTTATAGGTGATTATTGCTGCTAACGCATAAATGAAATAATACTAGAATTTCACTCCCCTCAAAAAACAGGAGCCGACTTCTTCATATTCTTTTAGTCAATCAAGTCATATTTGTCTGATATTTGCATGACAAAGCCTTCGAAGGGGAAACCGACACCACAAATACGTCAGGTCAGGTTCAGTGACTCAAATAAACTGAGGTGACGCCTTGCAGACAGCTAGCAGCTACACACAGAGCAGCTAGCCAACTGTGACAGCACCCACCTGTCACTCAAAGTGGCACGCTCTCAATTATGCATCACTTTGAGCTTTCATGACATTCAAACAAGTGAGTTATATAAAATCAAAACGTTTTTTTTTTTTTGTATCAGGCCATTCGGAGAACTGCAGTTTTTTGGCGCTTCTGTGTCGGCTTTATTTTTCAGCCGCTTGGGATGACAGAGCTGAGTTGACCTTGTTGCAGCTGGACCTAGTGGCATTCGTATTGCTGTGTGAATGCCCAGGTCCCAACATGGCTGCAACATACCAAAATGTGAAAAAATTGAAGGGGTCTGAATACTTTTCCAACGCACTATAGATCGAAGTGACATTCGTCTCTTTCATGCCTGAATGCACATAAACAATGGTTATAAATAAGGCGCCTGGTTTGGTGAACAGTGTGTTTGAATTTGAGAAGAGAAGAGCTGTACTGAGGCAGCTTTTTCAGGAAACCTTCATAAATAAAAATGATAGGATTCAGTTCTCTTCTTGTTGCTGGTGAAGGACGGACCACTTTGTCATGTGCTCCACAGTGATGAGTATGATAGTTATCTCCTGTAATGAAGCGCAAAGCACAATAATACTATATGAAGTTTTAAGGCAGATGAATGAGAATAAAGGATAAAGCTGGGCACAGGCACGATAGAAACTTGCTCTATTCTGATATAAGAAAGTCATTTTTATCTGTAGTTTCTGTGCTAGTTGCTCCACATGCTGTTTGGAAAGGAGGGAGCTGTCCAGCCAAATTCACAGGTGTTCTTTGGAGGAGATGCAAACTGAAATCGTTTTGTCTTGTTGGCTTTCAGTACAAGCCTGACCTTACGCAGAGAGGAATCTCAATCCACCCGGTCCTTGTTGAGAGGTTTCACATGGCGGTTGTAGAGGATGAGTCAGTCAGAGTATAATCAAAGTCAAGTCTGTCTCCATTGCTCTCCTCCTCCCTCTCTCTCCCCGTTGACAACAACTTTAGGAACAGTGCTAAAAAGCTGGTAGCCAAGTGCCTGCTGGGAAGTAAATGAATAGCATTTACAGTCTGAATTGCTGAGTCTCAGTGCCACTGTGCTGCAGAGGAGTGACACAGACACACACACACACACACACACACACACACAAGCCATGCTAAAAAGGACACCAATGTGCATGCAAGTTGAAATACTCATACACACATTGTGCGTGTAAACTGCCACCTTTAAGTTGATGCTTACAACTTCGCGCAAGGTAAAAAGTTTCAACTTCTCCTGAGTATTTACAAGTTCACACACACACACACACACACACACACACACACACACACACACACACACATACATTAGTGCGCCTTTAGCATTTTACAGTTAAGCTGGGAGAGCAGCTAAATAGCTCCCTGCTTGGATCACAGTGTGTGTGTGTGTGTGTGTGTGTGTGTGTGTGTGTGTGTGTGTGTGTGTGACTGAAAGAGTGTGTGCAACATAAGTCGTCCCTATAATTCTGATAAATGATGTATTCAGTCTGGCACTTCCGGCACATTCCCTCTGTAACTTCTCCCTCAGTCAGTTTCCACACTCTTTCCCTCTCTTTCTCTCTCTCTCTCTCTCTCTCTCTCTCTCTCTCTGCTTCACCGTTCCTCTCACAAATGAGGTGTAATCACTTGAACAACATGAATGAGTATCATTAGAGAGCCGTAGTGATAGTGAACCCAACAAGGCTGCGTTAACCTTTCTATCCTCATCTCTCTCTCCATGTAATGGGTGTCATTAAAGCCTATATAGGCATAGTGCTCCTAACAAGACAATATGAAGCTTTTCTCTCAAACCATAAAACACCCTGACGATGCGGGGGTACTGCGGGACTCATTTTGTTCATTTCACCTAATTGGTCCGTGGGTTGCTCATCAATCCATGAAATGTAGCTAAGAATTTCATGTATAGGACAACAATACAAATCTGAAACTGAATTTTCACTTCCCCTTATGCATTAATAAGAAACACAGTTTTAACTGTAATGCCGACCCTGTGTTGCACAGCTGAGCACGTCATAGCCCTTTATAGCCAATGAATGTTAATACAGGATGTTTTTTATTTATTGTGATTTAGTGATTGATTCCTTTTCTTTTTGTGTAGGTCGGCGCCGATGACTCGGTGACATGGATGTCAAAGGCTGATGAATTAACAAAATTTTATAAATTAAAAAAGCTTTTCTTTTCTTCTTTTTTTTTTTTTTCAAGAGACTACCCCATGAAGAAAACCAAAAGCATTCTCAAAGTCCTTCAGGTCAAAGAGTAACCAATCTCCAGGCTACACAGTGGAGGATCTCTCTCCTTAGCCTTGCTCACCTCTCACTGAGCCTGGCTCACCCTCTTCCAAAGCCCCCACTTCCTCTGAGGCAGGCTCCGGTCCAGGTGATAGATAACCCTGATAAGTGCCCTCTCTGTGGTAAAGAAGCCAGCCTCAAACTCAAGTCATTCCCTACTACAAAGGTAAGATACTGTGTGTTCTATACTTTGCAATCGAAACCCGTACTTTATAGTAGGTACTGGCTCTCTGTATGTGTTTATTGTGGCTGGATATTATGAACTATTTGTAGTGCACACCCATAGAAATATTGAACCAAATCATAATACCACTGTTGTCAGTTGGTTCCAAAATTTCAAACATCACGTGACTGCTCTCCAGGGGTTATGATGTCACTGCATAAAAACAAATAAAACTTTAATTTACGCATGTTGAGTTAATCCATCAAAATGAGGCTTTTAATATAATATTAATACAATATTAGACAGAGGTATAATGGTTTAGATTAAACAGTCTGCACCAATAATACTGTTCACATGTCACTGAATGTAATGCGAGTTTTGCACTGCACATCCACTGCCTGTGTTTGGCAGGAACGTCATCAACAACTGCTCACAGAATGGTGGCTCCTTTCCTTTCAGCTGATTAAACACCCGCAGCAGCAGGAGTGATACATATGTTCAATCTGCGGACTCAAATAGCCCAGAGTGTTTTAATGGAATTTGGTGACCTTTCTCACAACAGGCCGGCACGGAGGTCGCTCCAAATGTGTATTCTGATAATCCGACTGTCCGGGACTGGCATGAACCTGTCATGTCTGTTGTGTGATTACTAGGATTTAAAAAGGAAAAAAAACGGACGCCTGTGCTCCTAAATGTTTCCACTGGGTTCCCCGATGATGACAAAAACACCCGCATACTGGTTCTCAGCATCAGCACCCCTGTTTCCTCACGCAGGGTCCTGAGCTCAGCAAACTGGAGAATCTCTTATGTGCATAATAAATCAGGCTGAAGGGTCCCTTTAAGGATTCAAAACAAGAGAATTAAAGCACGATTAGAGTCCCTCTGCAGACCCTGCTGAAGCGTGAAGATATTATGTAAATGTAAGACTCTCCAGAAAAAGTGGCATTTTCATAATTTTTCTAATTTATTTGTAATTCCACTGCATTGTGGTTTTTGCCATTTAGAAAGCCTCGGTCTACATATTTTGTCCTGTCCCCACTTCATTGTCGGCTTCATTTTATTTTCCTGCTCCCTCTCCCTCGTATATTAAATCGAATGCACCTGGCGTCAGTCGCCGCGGCGAAGTCCTTGGGCTGTGTGAAAAATAAAACCCGCTTTTTCTAGAATCTGGGAAAGTTTTACAAATATAAAACCTGCATGGATTAAACATTGAAAATACAAAGATTAAAAGCCGATGTTGTCTGCAGCTCAAGGTGTCCTGTCAACACTTTTATAGACATCTCTTTGACAGTGGTGGCGTATGGTGAAAATGCTTTTTGGGTTGGAGTGGGGATTCTTCATTGCAATAGCTTGAGTCACTGTTTCCAGCTCTCTTAATACATCCATGGGCTGGATGCGTCCGATATTGAAGTGTTTATGAAATATGTATCCGACACATTGAAATTACAGCTGCAGGCAACTGAATTTGAACTTTTATTTTCATAAGCTGTCTGATATAATACTGAAGGTCCTGATTCGAAAGAAATGTTTAGAATTAACAATACAACAATGTACGTTATTGATGTGATATGAATGAAAGTTTCACTGGAGACTGTGATGTGTTGGAAAGAAGACGTCTCACTTTGTTGGATTTGCTAGAACTACAAAAACACTTTGCGATGGCAGAGTGAACGGTCATCTCTCACAAGCATGAACGTCTTTCTGCTAGGATTAGGTCCTGCTGGCCGTGTTTTCCTGGTGTTCCGCTGCTGTGTTCCCTGCCCTCTTGTGTTCGTTTGTCCCCAGTCCATGCTCTGGGTATGTCTGTGTGTGTGTGTGTGTGTGTGTGTGTGTGTGTGTGTGTGTATGTGTGTGTGTATGTGTCAGTGCAGCTGGGCGTGGCCTTCTCTGCTCCCTCTTATCACCAGTCTGCTTCCACACCTGATATTCATCTTGCCATCAACACCACATGCTGCTGCAGCAGCATAAAGAGACCACCTTTCTTTGCCAGATCATTCGGTTACCCACAGTGGTATCGCGCTACGAACTTTTCTTTATCTTTTGGGGCTCATCTTGCTATTTTGGATTTTTTTTTTTTGATAACTTCAACTCTTCATGTGCCCCAGGTTATCTCTCTTCTCCCCGGTTTGCCAGATCCATCTCTGTTTTTCGTTTGCCAGTCCGGTCCTGTGCTCATCTGTCTGTGGAATTAAGGGATCTCCAGATTCATCTAACCTATCTGTAGGAGCTCTCGTCACCTGTGACTCTCCGCCTGGCTCCACTCCCGCTACAGCATCATCCATGGAGGAATCCATTCCCCCCCTCCCCCTCTCTGCCTGCAGCCAATCCCTTTACCCTGCAACAGCTTTGCCCTTGGACACTTCCCCTCTCTGTCGTCCTGCCCAAACCCCAGAGCCTTCTTTCCACCATGCTCATCCCCAGCTCAACTTCCCCTTCCCTTTGGATTTGCAATAAAGAAATGATTTCACCCTCAACCCTTGGCTTGTGTTCTGATTTGCAGGTCCTGTATCACAAAAACTTCACACTTTATTTTCCTCTGTCTTTTTACTTTTTTCTTTTGTAGAGTACACACACTGGCAATCTGCAACCTCTGGGGCTGCAAAATGCAATGCTGCTTAAAAACTGCAGTTCCCTGAATGGCCACTTGAGTCTGGCTCCAAAAGTGAGTCAATCCTTTTACCTTTACAGCAGAAATGAGTTGTCTACAGCCTGGATCACAAAACGGTTTTGGTCTAAATTCATGACAACTGTATGGGGGTGTGAATTTTTATATGACTCTCCTCTTTACATTGTATCAAGGCTTAAAGTTCTGCATAATTGAGGGTGTGTGTTACGTGCCAGACAAAGGGAGGCCAGACCCAGATGCAGAGTAATACAAAAACTGGTTTATTAAACAAAGTAGCAACAAAAAATCACTTTGGAAGGAATGAGTGTAAAGTACCAAATAAAAGATCAACAAAGTACCAACACAAATCGTAGAACAGAAAATCACCATTCAAATGGGAAAAAAGGCACAAGGTCAAAGTACAACAGAAAATAGTGTCAAAGCACCAAAAAGCTCACTCGACAAAAAGGGATACACAGGGAGGACATCGCGTGGCGAGAGGCTAGAGATCAACGGGAGCGCTGGGGACAGGCGGATGCCAAAGGGATAATCCGGCACTGGGGACAAGGAGAGTGAATCTTAAGTAGGGTGCTGATTAGCTGCAGGTGTGTCGGTGGAAGAGCGCTCCCGGAGATCGCCCCCCCTCTCGGCACTCACTGCAGGAAGGGGAGAGAGAAGTCAAACAGGAGCAAAAAGTAAACGCAGAAAAAAACCCAGACCACAACAGTGTGGCCACTTTGAGTGACAGGCGGAGGAGCGTATGCTCGGCATTCACCGAAGTATCGGCTTGGGTTAGCTGGAAGTTAGGAGGAGTCAGGGACTGCCAAGATGGCGATGATGGAGCAGCTCACTCTGAGCTTCAAAACCACTCTTCAGAATCCTGTGGGTGACGTCGCGGAGTCTGCATCCATCTTTATATACAGTCTATGCATACTGGCTGCAGAGAGCTTACAAACCAGACGACAAGTTTTAATGTTGGCCTGTTAGAAAGTTACTCATAGAATTAACATTAATTAACTGATATGAGCTGGGTCATCTTCAGTATATTAATTGGTTCTTTTTCTTTTAATTTTTCATTTTTTTTTAATAAACAATTAGCAATATTACTAAGGACTACTCTTATATCTACAAATGGACGGAATATATCATGGACTCCTCTGCAGATGTAGTGTGAGTGCAGCTGCCCCACATGATGCTCCTGTATATGACTGTTCTGTTTTATCATCAGGGATCTGAAAACATCAGGTTTCCTCACAGTCAGAGAAAGTAAAAGTTGTTGTTGTGGTCGTAGCTTATGTATGAAATCCTACCAAGGAGTGTGTCTCCTGCCGGGCTGCTGACAGCACTGTCAGCCAGACACTGGAGCTGAGAGAATCGGATCAGCACAGTCCTCCCTCCCGTCGTCCGTCACAGTTAGTTTTGTGGTTCAGTCATTTTAAGACAGGTGAATTGAAGATAACAGCCTGACATAGTGTTACCTGCATTTCTCTGTGTACTGTTAAGCAGGTTACTGAAAAAAAAAGAGTTGACTCATAAAATGTGAGTAAACTTGGGGTCTTCTCAAGTGATGCTTTGACTCATGACTTATAGGGCCTTACTCTGTCCTCCTATAATAAACCGAACTCAACCCTCAATAACTTGCAGTATGTAATAACTGTTTTGGTTCATTGTTGAGACTCACTGACCAAGAGATCAGGAGATATCAAATGTGTCAGGCTTATTTCTGTTGAAATATTTATAATGCTGGCAGTGCTGTCTCACTGAGGGCACGGGCACAAACTGAAGGCAGAGACAATGTTGTTAACATCCTGTGAATGGTGGATCATGTGACAAGTAGGACAAAAAAGTACAATCCATTTCCCCCCAGTGTGTCATGTGAAAATATCGCCAAAAAGTTAACCCAGCTACACTATATAAATCATTGTCTGCCCCCCTTTCCTTCCTTGACTGGCATAATACCAGCAAATCACTTCATGTCTCTACCGATGCCTTTGTGTATTATTTCATATTACCTTTTACCTCTTTGGGCAGAATGTAAGGGTCTTAATGTTCTCTTGTTAAGTAGACATCACCTTCACTGGAGTGAGTTTTGTAGTTTTGTACCATTAAGAAAATCAATTCATCATACTCTGGTTTTATGTGGAGGAGCTGGCAGCATGTGCAAAATACTTAATGCAATGTGGTGTTACTGAGCGGATGGTCTGTGAATGTGCAGTAGTTCATCTTCAAGTGCAATGAGTAGAATCATCAGTGAGATAAAGCGGTGGCGTACCATCAGGACAAGCAAAGGCAAGCAGTGCTTACCCAGTTAAAGCCAAAAATAGACATCAATTAGAATGATACCAGAGAGGAAGTTATATCTCTCCTTACGTCTGATCTCAGAAAAGCATTCTGTCGCATAAAGCTGAGGGCGCGTCCACTTTGAAAGACAGGCGGGTGAACGTATGCTTGCCACAAACCAGCGTGCACCGAAGTCTCGGCTCCACTTGCTCCCCTCCTCCTTGCCCATTTCTAGCCGAGAGTTTGGCGGAGTCAGGAACTGGCAAGAAAGCGACAGCGGAGCAGCTCGCTCTCTGCTCTTCAGATGGGTGACGTACAGAAGCTACATCCATCTTCATTGACAGTCTCTGAGTTTGACTAGTAACCATTCTGTCTATAGTGTCCGTTTTTTTTCGTAGGTGTGACCGTGTTCTGTCGACAAAGGCTGGGGCTTGTCAAGTGCAGAGGAGATCAGCATTTCCTAAATATTTGCACATTGAGGATAACCCTGGGATCTTTGAATAGCTATAGTTAAAGTGTGCTTGTCAGGTTGTCCTTGACCCAGCTTCCACTGATGGGATAGTCCCATGTTTCAACTAGAACACTAGGGCGTCAAGTGGCGCAGTGGGTTGAGCAGGCGCCCCATATGTTGAGGCTGCAGTTCGCCCCGGTTCGAATTCCGCATCGGATGTCACTTTACTGCATGTCATTCCCCCTCTCTCTGCCTCCCCATTTCCTGTCTCTCTATACTGTGCTATCATAAAAGCCCAAAAAATATACTTAAAAAAAAAAAAAAAAAAAAAATGCTGCATCCTGTATTGATTCACTACAGGACACAAGTTGTCCCATGTTTCCATCTTCAAAGGGCTGTGAGTAATGTAATGTCAAGTAAAATCAACCCGGTTATAGCCTACAAGTGGATTGGAGAAATTTATGAATGAGCAGTAGACGGAAGGGCTCCGTGTGCTGAGAAAAAATGCAGCAGACAGCAGGGGTTCACCTGGTAGAGCGCATGTGATTAAGATCCTGACCGCAGTGGCCCCGGTTTGAGTCTGACCCGTGGTGACCCATGGTAACCCTTTGCTACATGTCATCCTCTTATTTCTTCACATAAAAGGTGGCAACCCTCGCTGTAATCCATCATCTGTGTAAGCTCTACAGTAAATTTGAGAAGTTTGAGACAGAATATTGTTACACCAAGTCCTCCAACCTGAACAACCATATTTTTTTTTTTTCAATCATATGATCTGACCCATAGGAGTGACTCCTGAAATAGTGCCCCTACAGCGGCAGATGTACTAGACCTTGGTTGTCATGGTTACAATAATAAGTACACTGACTGTACCAACAGTCCATACTAGAAGCTCCATACTTTATGTTCAATCAGTTTTTGGGGGGGTTTGGTGCTTTGCTCAGTGGCACCCTGACAGCAGTTGTGCAGGACGTGGACATGGACTTAGACAGGTGGTCTCAGGGCTGTAAACCAGATTGAACTGTTTGTGTATGTGTGTGCTCCGTTTTTGACGTACGCCAGAAGCTCACAGGAGACATGCCAGTCAGTCATAATTCATGTTCTCAAACACATACAGTACACACCAGCACGTATACCACTCATACCTGTCTTCACACAGACAGTGCAAAAGCGTTGCAGTTAAATAAGCATGAAGGTTGGGGCAAGTTTTTCAAATCTCCTTTTAAATACCCACCTAGCTTTATTTACAAACTTTAATTAGGAAACACATTTTGAAAAAGAGTATAATTAGTTGCTCGGTACTCTGTCCATAATTTATCCTCAATTCACTACCACTATGCAAATCTCCTAACTATTCTTCTGCTACCTGAGTATGAATGCACTGCATGATTCTTTTTCTCTTTTGCATGCCATTTGGCTGCGGAGATGAAAGGATAATAAGCTGAATTTAATTTGACAAAATGGCACCAATGGATATTTGAAAAGAGGGAGAGAAAATGTATGTCCCGCTCCACCAAACATCTTGCAAAGCCGACAAGGTGAGATGTGGTTCAGTGACATGCAAACAAAGCTGGCTGTCACTGCCAGCAGACTGGACTTTGACTTGAATAGTCCAGGAAATGAACCAGAAGCTCACATGAGGACCTGCAAGCCAGCCACTTCCACAGTAATATGAGCAGAAGCATGATATAGCAAGATGCTGGTCATGATCATCACAACAGTGAAATAAAGTTGGTTTAACTGAGCATTATGGAAATCAAAAAAAGAAAAAAAGAAAAATAAGGAGCTTATTTCAACGGCTTAGTGCAAATCTTTCAAGATGATATATATCTCTTTTTTTTTTTTTTTTGCCTTTTCAACAGGTTCACATGTCTTTTTCTGGAGGCCTCTTGATCACAGTGAGCCTATGGTGAACTTAAACTTAACTGGTCTGAAATGATGTTGAGTTCCACTGAGATAAAGGTACAGTAGCTTTCTGTTATTTTCATGTACAGCTCTGAATAATCTTTTAGCTGCTGATCCTGGTGCCACCTGGGAGCTGCTCAAGGATACATTACAAAATAAACAATAAAACAACATAAATATAACAACCTTGTAAATATGACCTTTCTGAGCTCCTGTGAAGGAAGGACATTGTTTATGGCGTGTGGAGAATATATAACATATTTATTTACGTACATACACCAAGTGAATACTATCTGCTGTGTCTCTGTTAGCAGCTTTAAACTTTCTTAAATTAATTGAAAGACATAAACAAACAATAAATAGTTACGACATGTATGTAACGTTGACCTCTAATAAATAATGTTGACACAAACCAGCCCACAGGTGAACGTTGCTGACCCTTGCTTTATACTTTTTAGGGACCTGTCACATATGCAGACCTTTCACTTCCAGCTTATGGTATTACACAGCGTGAAGCTATTACTCACTGTTAAGTGTTAACCTTCAATCCCACCAGCCTGAACAAGACAGGCTGCTAATCTCCTCCTACATCATGCAGCTAAGTAGAGCAGAGTTGGAAATGATTAGCAGCATGACACGGTTGAAAGACCATGTTTTGCTAACTAGTATGATAAACATTGTCTATGGCTCTGGATATTGTTCGTGGATTATCAGACTTTGAAGCTGATGTTGCTCCATCACGGTTTTTCTCTTCACTGATCGGTCTGTTTCCTGTAGCTGTGCATGCTCATGAGAGGAGCAGCCGCCCTCCCTCTTCTCGTCCAGCGGTGACGATGGCAACCACTCACTGTCTGAAAGCACTTTTACTGCACGCAGCTCACAAACACACATGCACACTACCACAGATACACGGATAACCATTCTTTATCGTCTCTTTTTGGTGGGGTTCGACCACTAAACCAGCACACCGACACCCACTGTAGGCCAACGCACAGGTACGTTAAAGCCCATTTAGCTGCAACACATAAAACAGCTCACAACAGGAGCTTGTGTACATATTAACCAGCGGTGTTGGGGATCATCATTACAAAAAAAAATCGGAAAACTATCTCCATGTAAAGCATTGCTTTCATTAAATGTACCTTAACTTGAAAAAATAGCACCATTAAAAAGCAATAGTGTGAATTACAGTGATTTTGTTTTCCATCACGAAGATGATAAACAAAGACCAGGTGGTTATTACATATCAAGTACATGCACTGGGTGGCGTATGAAATGCACTTTACATTTATTTAAATAAACGCACAGGACTTTGTTTACCTCACAGTTTAATGAGAAAAAACGTCCACAGTAAAGCTGAAGTGCACACTGCTGCTAAAATCTCTAGATTTAATATCAGCCATTCATTGCAAACCATCGCCAACAATGCCACACAGCAAGTTTAATTTCCATACATCACATTTATACTGATAATGTACTGTTTTCTATGACCGCTTTTACTTCCTGGGCATGCTGAGTGGTATAAACATCATCTGTGAGCTGGTGCCACATTTAGCTCATAAAGGGACGTCCAGTTTGTCATATCAAGTGTCCATCAGGCTGCCTGGGCCAACATGCCTTTTTTTAATACAGACTTTTTAAAATGTTAATCGAAAGCACGGCTGTTAAGTTAACGGGTTATGGCACAAACAGTGCTCACAACACATTTGTTTGGCCGTATTAAGAGTCACAGCATTCAAATAGTCAGTTTGGCGAAGCAGAGGGTAAAGTATGAAAGATTATGAAAAGACGCAGGTTGTAAAGTCTCTCGCACCTCCAGCGGTCTGGGTCCCATTACAGTTTATAGCAATTTGTGCTGCAGGGGCAAATTAAAACAGAATTACCATAAACACAACACTGAGAGAGAGAGAGAAAAAACAGTCCAGTGTTTCTTGATGGTTCAGCAGATTACACACACACACACACACACACACACACACACACACACACACACACACACAGAGTTGCCGAAATTGACAAAAAGACTGAATATCATAAATAAAAAAAAAAGTTGGTTTTCCAGCGAGCCTCCTCAGCACACACACGGCTGAGTCAGTGATCAGTGTAGAGGTGATGGATCTGTGAGGCTGGAAGTTCAGCTGCTCTCGTCTCCGGCCTCTGTGAGACTGAAGATCCAGTGAACGGGGTAAATAAGGGCACAGCCTGTTGGAATAATGGATTTAAAAGTTGAGTTTTCCATGAACAGATAAGTAGATAAAATAAAAAAAAATAAAAAATATAAAAAAAGCAGTTGGTTTTGGCTCATCACACTTTTAAAACCACATTTCACACCGAGGCAGGCACCAGTTTTAACAGCCTACTTAAAAGCTGCATAAAACGGCTGTTAATTTGGCAGATGGAGAATAGAAGTCGGTCGAATAGTCACAATGTCCAGTATGGATTTACTTCAGAGCGTTTAAGGTTAAGACATACAGTACACACTGGTGTGACTGTGCCGCACATAGCCTTTATCACTTGCACACAAATGCTGTTAAACACTTGTGTGCTAATTACTTAATTGTGGCAGCTGGATAGTTCCACTGGTACACTGCACGTCTTCTTTGCTTTTTTCCCTGTGTGGAAATGGGAGAAACTTCCGGGACAACCATCACTGCCGTGCTCCACCCATCTGGGCTTTATGGCTAATAGATGGAAGCCTCTTCTCCTTGAGGATTTGCACCTAAAGGACTCAGACTGTGGGAAACAAGACTGTCTGGTCTCATGAAACCGAGATTGAACTGTTGGGGCTCTGAGCGTTTTCTCTGGAGGAAGCCAGACAGACACCCTGCTGTTCTTGATTGTGACAGAACGGGAATCAATGATGAGTCTTCATACTGAATCCCAGACTGTGAAATATAATGCTGAAATGCACAATAGTGAGAATAATAAAAGCCACCAAATGTGAGCCAAGCTTTGCAAATGATTTACAGTGATCATTTTAATGAAGCCACAAAAGATTACAGTGTCAAACTTTCACAAACACACACACACACACACACACAAACACACACACACACACACACACACACACACAAACACACACACACACCTATGATGTATAAGGATACAGGACAAATTGGTCAGCTAATCAGATCCATCAATTACTTCCTGTTTCTCCACTTCACTCCCTGCCCCCCTGGGGAACGGATGACATGGTCCTGACTGGTGGGTTAAAATGTCACCTTCATTAAGCTGATCCGCAGTCAATACACCGGCACTGATGAAGTCCCACAGTGGCTAATCATACAGCAGAGGTCGGTACAGGGGGAGAAGACGGCCACAGAGATGTCACTTTATCTTGCTAAAAACACATTTTCGCCGTAATAGTAATGGAAATCGATTTGAAGAAAATGAGAATGGTAAAGTGTACATCTGCAGAGACACACTGAGGGCTAATAAAACATCGGGATCAGTTTTCTCAGAGCTTTTGTTCCAGTAATTCTTAATGAAGCATTTTCATAACTGCCTCGCACTGATGTCATTCAGAGTAAGTTTAATCAAATTGCTCTTCAAGTGTGAAATTGAAGCTTAGCTTTATCTTGAAAGAACCATCCAAACAATTAATTTCAACAGTTTGGATTTCAACAGAGATCGTACAGTATTTACCTACAGGTGATGATGTTTTACACACCAACATTTCTTTTAAGGGTGGGTAGAAATCTGCTCTGCGCTCAGCTTGTTGAACACGTCCCTGACTGGGGTGCGTATGGAGATGAATCATACGGCTGAATAATAAGATCTTTTCTTATATTAAGCTGGGTATATATTACAATCCTAATTGGTTTTGATTATTAAAACATCATGTTGTAGGTCTCATTGTGAGAGACAGAATAATTAAACGTCTGCACCACTTAAAAGACTGTCTGTCTGCATGTTCGAATGGCTCATCCTATATCCGTAGCTATGGAGAGTCAGTGCCAGGCGAATAAAACTAAGTGAACCTGATATCTGAAGAAAGCTGGATAGTTAGCCTTAGCTGCCCGGCTAGCATGTAGACGAGTTTGCACAATTATTCAGTTGGTTCTCATGGCTTCATCTTTCACCTTTTGACTGACATATCATCACCTCTTTTTTAAATTGTTAACGGTTACACATCCTGCAATTATAGGAGCAACGTTATCACTCGCTTTCAGTTTTGTTTTCCATCTTCACTCTTCCTTTGACCTCTTGACTCTGCAACTGGTCAGTAAACAGCTGTTAATGCTAACGCCAGCTATGTAGCAATAGCAAAACTCACAAATAGCTCCTTCAAAAAAAACCTTTTATGTACATTTTTATGACTCCATTTTAGCTATGCAAACCTCATCTGGAGTGGGTACAGTCATCACACTATTCAAAACCAGGTAGGCACATGCCTTTGTGTCTCGCAACCATCCCCTGCAATGTTCTGCTGTGATGTCATAACAAGCAGCATTCACTGCGGAGATATTTGGTCTTGAGACGGATGATCATACACCTTCCACCTCCAGGCAGAAAGAGATTTCCTCATTTGGATTCAGGACCGGAGAATCTAGTGGATGAGGCGCCATCAGCAAACCATCCCCTGACGACAAACAACTCTCATTCTCAGGGATAGAATCCTGTGGAGGGTGCGCAAGAACATCAGGGGTCTCTGGGTGTTGTATGGGCCAATATTGTGAATATGTGAACTCACACCATTTTCAAATATTGTAGCACACGTAGTGATATTGCCCCGCAGTGATACTGGCTCAGCGGCCTATAACATTTAGACCACATCTCCTGCCTGTGGCCAGATTGAAACCAAGCCTCATCCACAAACACAAGAGAGTGAGAGACTTCACTTCCTTCCTGCGCCATTATTCTTCTCTACGATGCAATAAATGTCAGGACAGTATACACAGGCCTATACAATGTAAGCATATGCATGCCTCCCATAAAACTGCACAGTATACCAGATGTAGTGAAACGCCGCTGCTTTACCTGTACATACTGACATGTCAGTTATTCCATTCTGTAAGTTTCTCTCAAATGGCACCATGTAGAGTTGATTCATGGTCATCTGATTTCTTTTTAACTCACTGCTTACAGACTTGATCTTCTTTAAAAGAAGCCATTGCCCTCTAAGGTTGCCCTCTGGATCTCTCTCAGTGTAATAGCATTATTCGCTACCACCATGTTGCAGATCTCTTGCTCTTGTCGAGGTGTAAAAATACATCTAGTCCTACACATTTCATAAATAGATAGCATCACTGTATATGTGCTGTACTGTACGCCTCACGTATTCCTTACAGGATGAATTTCAAAGATGCATTGCCTTTTATTGACTTTTTATAATATTACTGTAATTCTTTTCTTTAATTCTGCTGTATTACTACAGCTGGAATACTGCAACATGATTAATTCCAGTACTGACTGAGTATAAAGGCTACCTGTTTTCCCTGCGGGATGTTTAGATAACTGAAGCTACTGTAGCATGGTTTACATTAGGCTGTACTCGGCGAGAAGCCTTTGCCATTGTAAGGCCATGGTTAATTACATGGGCCACAGTTGTGGCCTGTATTTCATCTGGGACAGCTTTATGACTTTGTAATTTTCTGCCTCTATTCTGTTCTCTTCCCCTCACTACAACACCTCAGATCCTCCGCTCTCTTCGTAGCACCTGTCAGCTAACTTGACAAACTGTGTGACTGGTGGATGTAAGATGCAGGGGTGGGAGTAAGTCATTTACATCACATACATACATGTCATGTACAAGTCACAAGCAAGTCTCAAATCTTAATCTTCACATCTCCAGCAAGTCCCAAGTTACTGTGGTGTCAAGTCAAGCCAGTCAAGTTGAGTCATTATAAAAAGGTTAACAGACAGTGGTCATGAAAAGTTTAGTACTGAAGTGATTTGCATGGACGAGGGAAGAACCAATTAAATGTTGGAGCTGATCTTGTTAAAGGGGCATTTGCAAATTGTTTAAAAAAACGACAAGTTGAAATCTGTTGTGCTGGATGTTGTGAAGATTTGCATGTTTTTAAAAGATTATCATTTGAGAATTGTGCCAGAGCAGCTGAGGAAAAACTGTGAGCAGGTTTCCCCATCCTCGCTGATACCAAACACAAAGCACACTGGCACAGATGACTGGAGTGCAGCCACAGTGCAGCAGCAGTTTTCTATACTACAGAGTGTGATTTAGCCCCGATGTAGCCTCTAACCTCGGTGCCACATTAATCAGGTTAAGAAGGGATAAAGTCATTCAAATTCTTGGTAATAAACATTTAACTGAACTTAATTTATCTTGAAAACTGCTCTTAAAGCTGTGTCATGTTGTTCACCCTCCATGACTGCTGTACTCTGATCTCACTCTGAATAATCACAATCTCTACAACAAAATTCGAACCGAGCATTCGTGTGTGAAACAGGATCCTGCCCTGTTAAATTGAAACAAGATATAGGAAATCATTTGCATTCTCAGCAGTCGGGTTATACAAGCTGTGAGTGTGATGCTGTTACTTTTCTGCTTTGTGGTTGCAGGAGAAAGAAATGGAGGCCCACTTGGCAGCAAATGTCAATTTTTTCTAGATTCAGATTTACTGGTTTATTTACAACTGTACAGCCCTTTTTTAAATACAGATATGTTTAGGCCTTTTACTCTCCAGAGGTCTAGACTCCTGTTGTGAACAGTATGTGAGTTTTTTTTCCCACATCTTTTTGTCATTCTGAAGAATTCATTGGTTGACATCTTTGAGTCTTCACATGATCCCATTAGGATGCTGTTAGCAAGCTCACAGACAGCACAGATCACCTTAGTGTAGGACTAATTCACTCTGTCGTGTTACTCATTATTTTTCAATTTGATCCATTTTCTTTTACATATGGAAAAAAAAAACCTGTTTGCACCTGTCAAGACGGGCCGGGGCCAGTTGCTTAGTGTGCTAACTTGATACTTGATATATGATATAGAGCAGTGGCGGCTGCTGGTCTTATAAGGAGGGGAAGCTCATTTTTCAGCCTACATCATAAAATGTGTCCGTTTATTTAAATGTAAATTCGCAGAGAGACAGAAGAGAGTCGCCAAACACAACGCTAGTCGTTTTTAACAAAGACAAAGTCGCTGAGGATCAGTAACGTCTCCAGATCAACTCCGAACAACGGAATGAAAAACTTGAAAACTGCTCCGGTGGATGCTTATACTTCAAGATCGCTGATTTGCTCATTTCGCTGTCAATCAAAAAGGGACTCAGCCTCAGACAGATCATCCAATCATCATGCAGAAGCCGAGCTTCCGGGCCAGCCCACTGTCCCATAGACCCCCAGAGACGCTGAGCGTCTGATGGGCGAGACAAAGCCCAGCATTTATCCAATGACCGTCTAGTTTCGCTGCAGTGGAACAACCCACTCTCTGCTTCCCCATTGAAGTCAGTAGACGCTCGGCGTCTACACTGTGTAAAGCGCTGTGGCGCTGCGGGGATGAATGAGAAGAAGTCGTGTCGGTTACCTGTGATAAGTAGCTGATTCTGAACAAAAGATGAACGTGTTCTAGTGCATATTTAGTCAATGAAATGTACACACAACAGTACATATTTGACCAATTATTTTGTTGACATTTTAGGGGAAGCTGAGCTTCCCTTGCAGTCTTAGAGCAATCGCCACTGATATAGAGACATGATAGACACAAGAGTTAACATTGCTGTTGCTTTCCATCGCTGGCGACAGCTCTTGGTGTAAAGGAAGGAAGTTTGACGCTGAACTCGCAATGAATAAACAAATGATTAACGAATGATGTTAATGCTAACACTGGCTATGCAGCAATAGCAAATCTTACAAATAGCTCCTTTAATGGTAGTATTTCATGTTTTACTTTTACGTCTTATGATCAGGAGTGTCTAATATTCTGCCCAATATGGTAGGCTACTTCTAGATGTGATCACTAAATCTGGAATCGAGTATATTACATGACAACTCGAACTGTAAAAAACTGGAGAATCAACATCGTTAATGTCTTCCATCTTTATTTCTCTCTTTAGTACAAAATAAAATTTTTATGTTTCCCTGAAGTTTTTTCTTCCATTATGATCTGGCCGTTGTATGTAGGCTTACTCCAATACATAATAAAATAAACCTTCAAAGGAATACCAGGATGAAGACTTTGCTATCTCAGAGTGCTGATGGCCGATATTACCATCAGAAAGAAGGTTTACACCCATCTCTTCAGTTGGAGTCCACGTGATGAAGAGGAATGATTGCAGTGCACACTACGTGTTTCAATGTACATACTGCATGGAGTATTTTGGAAATATGGACTTGAAAAAGTACTCACCCTTTAATCATCTGCAATTGTAAAGGATGACTGATTGATCTACCAACCTTTGACTTTTTTCAGTGGCACAACATGGTAATGAACTATGCTTGACCAATGGGAACCATTGAAGCTCAGCAGTGCAATTTGTTTTTGATCCTTTTATTCAAGTTGGAGTCTCATTGTTGTGAAAGGTGTAGAGACCTCACCATGCAAAACTACCTGAGGCAGAGGGTCAAGGGAAGAAAGACATGGTACCAAACAACAAAACAAGAAAAGAACAAAGACAGCCAACACATCACTGAAACCAAAGAGAATTTCTGAGTGATAAAATGAAAAATGCTTTAATTTACTTCGCATAACAACTCATAGGGAGAGCACATTACTTATTCAAAAGGCATCACAAAGAATTCTGTGAAATTATTCAAAGAAAGCATTGCTAATTTAATCAGTATTACAAAGCTTTTGTGTTCACCAAGTGAAAGCTGCATTGTGAAGCCTCATATTTCTACTATTCTCAAAGCAGCTCATTTACCTCAATACATATGCACTCTCTCCACCCATATGTCCAGGGACTGACCATAGGACAAACCATCTGCGGGAGGCAGTGCCAGAGGAGCGGGCTTTGTGTCTTACCCTGTGTAAGACAGAGTTGTTGTAGATGCCTAATGAAGAGGTTGGTTTTGTCTTGGTGAGCTGGCTAATCTTATGGGTTCAATAAAAAAAAACCTGTGTGGTGGAAGGAATCTGCAGGTTGGTGAGTGTAAACAGGAAACAGTACCCCGCCAGCTGTTTAATTATATCCATAATGGGGCCAAAGAGGGTATACCTGATTTATTACCCTCAGAAGAGGTTTTTGCAGCACAGGGCTGAAGCATTCTTATGGTGTGTTCAGCTGAAGGAGAGGTACATTTTTCACCCTTTTTTTTGGTCCAAAACAACAAATGTTTCGACTGTATATATGTTAGTTGTTGCCTACTAAATACGATTGAAGTTGATCCATCAAACCTTGCTAAAGTGGAATCATTTTCAACTTGACAACATAGACATTGTATGCAATCCAACTATCTGAAATTTGCTTGACGTCCAGTCTGAATTTACCTGTAGAGTTTAGAACCAGTAGAACTCATTCAGCTTGTTGGCCAGGCGTAAGGCATCAATGGGGTGGGGTGCTTTAGGTTTGAGGTTTGTGATCCGTCTGAGCCCCTTCCAGACAGAAGCTGAGAACTGGTGTTCATGTTTCCTTGAGAACAGTCATTTAGCCTCTCTCAATACCTAGTTAAACCTCTCTTTTGACTCTCTAAACCTGTCCCTCCTTAACGCCTCTTCCTTTTGCAACCTTTCCTAGCTGAGCTTAGCTGCGAACCAGGGTTTGTGATGGTATATGGCAATCTTCGCAGAAGCTGATGTAGGATGTCAGAGCCTCTGTGAACTCATCCAGGTAGAAGTACTGAAAGCTTCCCCAGCAGTACAGTCTAAGCACACCTGTAGATCCGTTATAACTTCCCTGTTCCACTGATTTGATGTCCTCACAACAGGTTTTACACAGCTTTCATCCATAGCCTGTTTGCTGAGTGATACGAGGGGATGGTGTGATAGGCACTGTTGAAATGCCAAAATGTTCTTTTTCCTGGTCAGACATTAGTTGAACTGAATGAAACAAACTCACAAGGGGAGTGTAAAGGTTTATAGTTCATGAAAAATGATTCCAGGAGAGTGCTACAGGATCACTGTTCTGTCTTTGTCTTTCATTCCTATGTATCTCCTCAGCTCTCTCGCTTTATTTCCCTTGTAATGTCATAGAGGCCCTTCTCTGCATGTTCTCCTCATGCCTGCATGGGTTTCTTCCAGGTTCTCCAGTTCCCTCCCACAGTCCGAAGACACGCAAGTTAGGTTATTTCCCTTTGGTGTGCATGTGAACGTGAGTGGTTGTTTGTCAGCCCCGCGATGTCCCCTATGCGAGGTGTACCCTAACTCTACCAGCTTGTACATCATACACTTGTTTTCTGTAACAGTTTTGCACAAAGGCTCCTCTTCATGATTCATAGGATCAAAAATGCCATTCATCTGGGCAAAAATCTGTACATGGTACACTTTTTTCCCTTTTGTTCCCTAATGAATTTTACATTGTTTTTCAATTCAAAGATTCTGTTGCTATAAAAGAGAAATGCATTAGTATTAACCTTCAACAAGATTTTATGTCCTGTATAGAAATTCGTCCATTATACTAAGATGAATGCTTCAACTTACATACAATTTAAGTTGCTTGAAAGCTTTAAATTATACCGTAAAGGTTTATGTGATCCTAAATACACCTGGTTAGTACAAAACTCATCATGCTTCTCACAACCACTCACCTCACCACTCACCTGTTATTTCCAAATTTCTTATAATTTGTGGAAAAAAAAGTCAGTGGGGAGTGAATGGAGAGACCCACACCCCACCCCACCCTATCCTAACACACACACATGGTGGATGCAATCACACACAACCAAAGGTTAAATGCTTATTTCACATGGCAGAATTGAATCCCCCTTTCAGCACCATGGACAGTGCCACTCGCCAGGCATGCCAAGACAATTATTTATAAACTTCAATATTTAATAGAAAATCGCATCCAGTTTATAAGACAATTTACTAACAGTGACTTCATGACTCAAGCTGTGCTGAAAGGCTGAAGAGAGAAGGGATGGGTCAGGTTTTTCCACATGTAGCACTCAATAAGCTTCTTCTGGACTGTCTGAGAAGTGTGGACTAGAGGTTGCTTGCCTGTCAGACTACTGCCCTGTACTGCCTGAAATTTCAGCCTTAGCCTGACCTGGTCTCGCTATCTAACAAATTTTAATTTATTTTTTATTTTTTGCCAGAACCCGACCTGAGGCCATTTCAACATGAAAACTCCCTGTCATTCTTCCTCCCTCTTCATTTAATCTCGGTCTAATGCTCACACACACAGTGCAAACAACAACAAGCACACTGCCCTGTCTGGCCTGCTGCTATATCAACATATCTACTAGTGAATTGAGAGAAATATGAAGACATAAACAGAGGTGATGTAGTTCCCACAAAAGCATTATTTTATGGCGTCATAAAGTATTTAAACCTTTAAAAACCCCTGACAGAACACTGGGAATACATGATAACTCACCTGTTGGACTTTTGTTTATTGGAAATAAATGAGATTTTTCAAATATGCAGAGGAGAAAAACTGAGAACAAAATGTATTGATTAGACTTCATCAAATGTTTGTGTTACCAGCAGCACTGATATTCCTGTGTCTGAGGCACCAACATGCATCAGCTGTCTGTTCATTCGACTATTAACAGCATACCTGGAGCGATGGATATTAATTTTTAGTGTGTTTTTCTATTTTGTAACTTGAGGTGCTTCATTGAGAGTTCTCTCTCTTCATTTCACTGTTTGCTGCTTTTAAAAAAGGATGCAATTTCATAAAAAATTCATTCTGATTCCACCTGCTGCTTCTGTATTTTTCAGACTAATGTTTTCATCCTCTCTTCCACGTTGCGCGTGGTTTGTGCCAGCACATGTGGTCACCGAAACTGAAGAATTAGCTGGTCACGTCTGTTTGCGTTTGTGCCTGGAGAATTTGTTTGCTTTTGCGTCTGCACACTTTCATTAGAATAGAGGCTTTTGTCTTGTTTCAGGACAGAAAATAAAACCGTCCTGAGAGGGGTCACAAGTACAAAAGGTTGGGAACCTGAAATGGTGCATCATTGTCATCACAGGAAAAAAAATGTGTGTGTGTGTGTTTTTTTTTTTTTTAAGGGAGCTGTGGAGTGTGAACTGTGAAAAAATGGCATGTACCGCTACTCTTGCTGCTCTTTGTTAATTGGTGGCACATCATGCTTGATGTTCTCTTTTTCTATTTAGGTCTGTTTTGCTTTTTAGGTCCACTGCATTTTGGATCTTGGAAGCATTTTGGAACTCAATTGGTCTAGTTAACTTTGTGTCTATTTGGACTGACATTCCCTCCTGGATCATGCTTCTTTTAATAAATGAATAAATGCACATTAGTGCCCAGTGTGCCTGTGGTGTAGTAGAGTGTGAAATCAACCCTTTGTGGCCTTACTTTGGTGCTCACTGAGCTGGTCTGGTGTCTGCTTCATGCCTGATGTTACATATAGACATTAGATGAAGTCTACTATGCTCAGTTACCATAGGGAATTTTGAAAAGGGTTAGCTAACAATATCTAGTCACATTGGAACTGTATATCCACTGTACCTTTACTTTTGCATCTTTGAAATGTTCTCTGTAAATTCTTTTGCTAACGTTATTTAAGGGGCGTGCAATCAGACTGCGACATTCTCAGCTTAGGTTATGTTAACAAACAGGTTGAATCACATTTTCATTTTGTACATTCACACTTACATATTATTGATGAGTGGATGGACACCACTCAGCTTCCATCATCAAATGCTCTCATGTACTTTTTGCGTTATCCTGCTGGCAAACAAAACAAACCAACAAAACAGACAAAACATTGGCAGAAATAATGACAGAACAAGAAGTTACGGCAGAAATTACACCTATTTATTACAGTGTTAAAACATCCTGAATCCTGCTGACCTCAACAGTTCTCTACTCTGTAGTTCTGACTGCGTGTTTGTGCATGTGTTCCTGTTATCTCCTGCTCAGTAATAACAGCTCTTTGGCCCCGAACAGGAGCCAAGAGCCGAGAGCAAGCTATCATTGTCAGCATAATAGACTTACTTCTCACAGTATCAGTGTGTCTGTGTTTGCGTGTCTTCTTGCCTACAGTTACATGTAGTTCATCACTGATAAATTCATGTTCCCGAAATCCCCACCCCCACCCCACCCACACTAGGAACACATACACTCACTTGCCCATGCGATTCCTCACCCACCCGCACTTAAGTAGAACGCATTACGATTATGGACCGTCTGCCTTCCCAAGCAGCACACCCACTTCACGGGTGAAGACGAGGGAAAAGGGAAGATGGATGATAGATGCAAATATGGGGAGATGCCAAATAAATTTGATTCGCAAGTACTGATCACACTTGACATTTTACTATTAAGAGAGAGTAACCTGTCTGGAAAATCAGCAGAGTAACCACAGGTATTATATCCATATCGGACGCTTCTGCATGTGATGATTAATACCAGAATTAAGCACCAATACAGGTGGGGGTGAGTAGTGAGGGTGTGCTGGATGGACATCAGGAAAAAAGTCTCCCTGACTCTCATGTACAGTCTGACACCGTGAGCCCCCCCAACATCCCCTGTCTCTCTGCTCTAATGTCAAAACAGATAATTATAATCCAACATGACGAAAGTATCAATGTATCTATGGATTTTGTCACTGTTCTTATTATTCTTTGCCTAATTTCGATTTGCGGGATAGACATGCTCTAAGTTTTGGAACTACGGTTACAATGACTATTTGGGAGATACAAACAGGAAGTATAATGCTGCCATGGAGTTAGCTGTGGGCTAAAAATTGTTTACATTGTGGAAAAATTGCAGCCATTAAAACTATGCCACTGTTAGCTGTTAGCAGTTCCCATTTGCAGCATACCCATGAATGTACAGACAACTGTCACTGGATATGGATTAGTTATTTTGATTTGATTTGATTTAAAAAGGTGATGATTCTCTGGCAGGTTGAATTACAAGGAGTGTCGCTTTTCTAAGATCTTTAAGCAGATTTGTGGACATTTATTTGCCATGACCATCAGAGATAACAATATCCCTGTCTTAAAATATGTGTCATAGTATGAATTTTGATGCTAATCGTAGCAGGTGCTAAGGTTTTAAAGCTGTGTTTCTCAACCTTTGTGAGCCGTGACCCTGCCCGAAAAATTTAACTCGGGGGTTCGCAACTTCCTCCCTCACGACTCACCCTTTAAACACATTTTGCAGTGACCCGCTTCACTTTGCCGCCTCTGTTGACACTGCTATTTACACAGTCGCGCGCACACACACACACACACACACACACGCAGTGTTCAGCGCATATTTACGCACAGGACACAGACTTCACAGCAGTGGAAGATTGAGCGACTCTCTGCTGCAACCACACACTCTAACACATGAGATACCAGATGTACACAAACCTTGCATTACAGACAGTGTAACGTTACTTTCAGTTTGCACCACCTCCACATATCTCTTCTTTGTCTCCTGGCACTTTTTTTTTTAGAGAAGCCATCGCTCCATATCAGCCTCTTTTCAGTAGGCTGCTAACGTTTAGCACCTGCCTCTGCGCTGTGCCGCAGTCAATCTGCCACTCCAGCTGGAGGAGATGACTTCTCCCTCCAAGATTCACACACACTAATTTCACTCAGTGCCTCAAATCTGTTTTATAATTGCTACATTATGATATTGGTATGTGAAATTTGATGGGAAAAAGCGGTTGAGAACGACTGTTTTAAAGTACCTTAACTGGCATCCACCTACCAGTAAATCCTCTACCATTAGTTTCAGTTCTGTGGTGTTACAACTCAGTTAGCACCTTCCTGATATTGAGCTCCACCTCTGTAGATTTAAGCAGAGTTGATGAAAGTTTGTCAGAAGAGGTTATTGTATGAACCACTCCCATCCCAAACAATCCTAATAAAACACAGCCGTTCTTTGCAAAGTAATATCCCAAAATAATTCAGGGAGACTTTTTCGTCACAACATTGAGCTGTTTTCCAGAGCTGACTTATCGACAGCAGAGAGGTGGATTATGCTGTCGAAGTTATTTGTGAAGCAATGAATGTTTTGTTACTGTTCTCCTGCTGTGAATCTTGTCACTATCGGAATCTGCTGCGAATCCAAACTTGACACTGTCACCTTTCAGTTCTGCAGAGCCTGAGTGTTTCACACACAGAAGGCAGAGGTTGCTTGGCGTATCGTAGTTAGTTGTAAATGCGTGTGACAAAAGACAGAAAGAAAAAAAAAAAAAACAGCAGCTGTTTGGCCTGAAATGAACATCCGTCTGCTGCAAATATTCTATTTCCCTCTTTGTTAAATATCTCCAGGGACGAACAGAGTCCACGCAACTCACTCTTACAAAAAGAGAATTGCTTTATGTTTAAATTGAGCTAAAATTATAGCTGATATCTTCTGTTAAATGCAACAATATCTAATGTTAGTTATGTATGCACATTTTGCCCTTTAGAGTGTGTGCACGTGTGTTCGTGTGTGTGCGAAAGAGAGAGAAAGAGAGAGAGAGAACAGAAGGAAAAACAGTGACTAACTTGTTTTAAATGTCACAGGGTTCACTGAGGCTAATGCATTGTCACATTTTATTTAAATTATTTATGAAATTAAGGCATCTCTGCCCTTAAGACCAATAAGTGGCCATTGGAGTAGTTGCTCTGAAAATCACTGCAGCCACACAAACTGGATGCGGTGATCTTTTAAATGTCACAGGTGGCTCTGAGGTCCCAGCGTTTTCACACAAATCAAAAGACCTTCTGCTTCCCGAACACTTATATAGTATAAAGTGTATGTAGATGTCATTAATCAAGAATGGCTGTTATTGGATGTTTGAAAAATGATCTGAAGAGATAAAATGACAGCAGCTTATATCTATCAGACTAAACAACTTGACATTGTATTTTTCACACATTGTCATTGTTCCTGTATACCTTCTATTAGAGTGCGTAGGTCAATCAGTACCACTTTTCAACTCTGTTTGAGCATCCCTTTTCACTTCGTAATACCGTGATATAATACCATCGCCGTAAAAACAAACAAACAAAAAAAAATGACAGTCAAGCAGTTACAGTGGTGTAACGTGGAGATACGCGGCAGTTGAGGACTCCACCCACATCTCTCTCACCGGTGTTGTTATCAGGAGGTGGTGGATGAAGGAGAAATTATTACACTGGACGCCAGCCACGCTCTTTTGAAAATGTGAAGTTTGTTTCCAACTGATGATCACTTTGCTAGTTGCTGACGCTCTCCAGCTAACGGTCGAGTGCAGTGCCGAAGCCGCTGAATGCAGGATGAGTCAATCGAAGATACTGTGGCATCTTACACAGAAAGGAGAAGGATTCTGATACAGAAATACACAGAAATGATTTGCTGCTCTTTAAATACATTTGGCATTTAACAACAAGATAACGCAATTAACACATGAACACAGGATTAGAATTTAGAAAATGTATGTATATTTATTGTTTCCATTTCACTGTGGCTGTCATTCATTTCCTTTCTGACCACCTGATGATTGTAAGTAGAATATTCCTTCTCCTTTTAGCTTTGTTTTGGTCTCCTGATGGAAACATCTGCTAATGTTATTATTATGATTACAGCTGCTTGTGTATTTTTATTATGTACCAACCCAGATTTACCAAATACATTTTTATTTTTAACCATGTACTTGAATGCAAGAGATTTAGGCAGATCTTGGATATTTTTCATCTATAAAATGATTGGATGATAAAAACGGTTAAAGGAGATTGGCATTGTTGCCATCAGTCAGCAGCAGTGATAAAAAAAAAAAAAAAAAAAAATTATATGGACAAAAAGAACGAATAAATGCAGGCTTCAATATTTATTCAAATCCACATTACGTTTTCTGTGTCACATGGGGAGCAATTATATGAAAACCATGACAGCAGGGACAAATGGAGAAAGGAAATTCCCTATTTATGTGTTTTTATTCGGAAATATGAAGAGAAGATAGATAGATAGATAGATAAATAGATACTTTATTTATCCCCTAGAATTCAGAGTAGTAGTAGAATAGTTTGACATTGTAATGGTTTGTTTTTCATCAAAGTTGTGGATGTAATAGCCTTCAGGAAGACTTGACAATCAACAAGTCACCAGTAATGAATTGCAAGCTGTTGAATGTTGAGAGCTGAAGAATCAGGCTAGTGTTTGTCCTCATTCATCACTTTCCTCTCTATTTTTCTTCCTCTGTCTCTTACTGCTTATGAAATCTGTTTCTTGTCTTGTGTTTTGTTGTTTTTGTCCTACTGAATGGCAGTTGGCCAGGTCTCCGGGAGGAAAAAAAAAAAAAAACATGCAGCCTGTGATCTCAGAGGGAGTATCCTGGTTAAACAAAGCTTTACATGGAACAATGGAATAAAAAATGCTCAGGCGTTAAAAGGAGGTGGAGATGAAACATAAAAATAACGGCAATGAGTGACTAAGAGAGGGAGGGTAAGCAGATATGTAGGCTATGTACGTCTGCCTCCCACATATTTGACAAGCAGGAATATTAAGTCAATCATTAAAATGATAATACCTCGCTTTATTCCACCAGAGACCCGCCTCTGTCTCTCTCTCTCCCTCGCTGTCTCTCTCTGCTCTAATCCCTCTCCATCTCCTCCCTTATTGCCCACTCGTTCTCCCTCATTTGTTCTGATTACAATGTATTCACTGATCCTCATTCACCCTTTTTTCTTTCCTACTCACTACAACCGTTTCTCTGATCATTCTTCCCTCTCTTTTCATCCATGTGCCTTCACCCCCACTGTTTTCCCCCACAGGTCTACAAGAAGTTGTTCAGCCCCTGATACGGCGTCCTCGTACTTAATTGTTCTTGATGATACTGTTATCTGGTCATTTGAGTGGGGAAAACTTGTTAGTAGAACTGTAAGACTGAAGAAGCCAAGAAAATGAGTTGAAGCAACTTAAGGCAAAGTAAGGATTTAAATTACACCAGACTTGAAAGAGAAAAAATTGTGTTTCATCAACTGCATTATTACTTTGAACAATTAGTTAGAATTATCACAATTTACAGTTTAACATATAATACATATAAACTAAAAAAAAGCGTTGTTGTTATTTTATGTTTAAATAGAATTGCAGCAGTTGTTTTCCTCTGATAACCAGTCAAGTTGCAGGATACATGGTCACAATCTTCCCTTCCTGAGTTACAATATACCGACCAAAAACTCGAACTAAAAGTTGCAGGTACTTTTCTTCAGGAACTAAAAGGTTCCTGTGGCCCATTGTTGTCTGTGTTTCCACCGCTGCCTAAACTTATTTAGTTAGAAATGATTCACAGCACTTGGAGGACATAAGATGAAGGAGAAGACGGGACAAGTTCCGTCCCGTATATATTCAATACATTACATGGGATTTCATTTTCAAATACGGGACGATCCCGTATTATACGTGACGGGTGGCAACCTTAGCCACTGTTCCAGTTTTTTTACCTTCTCCCGGACCTGTTTTGCGGTGTGGAAAATGTGTTTGCTCGCTCGGTGCTCGCTCGCTTGCTGCGGACTTTTAAACATGGCGGGTGACATAAAATGCAGCAAGTCTTCAACTAGTCAGAAATGTTCACGGTGCAGTAGCGCTTTTACTGTTTGTATTTGCTGTTATTTTCTTGTTTCCTTTTTTTTTTTTCCTTTGGTTTGAATTTACATTGTTTTGAATTATGATGTAATTTGGAGTGGACACCAGGAAGAGTAGTTGCTACTTAGGTAGTGGCTAATGGGGATCCAAACAAATGAAAGATAAATAAATAAATTATATGGTCATTCTTGAGGTTTTGTATACTTTACATTTGTCTTTCATACATGTTACACAAACTGCAGCTGATGGGAGATGTTTTCCCAGTATTTGGCAAATTGAGTTTGTCTATATTTTCTAAAGGCCTCAAAAAAGGAACATGACATAGTGTGTTTGGCCTCCTACAATATATATATTATTGGAGTAGGGGAAAGATAAAGCGGTGAAAATATTCAAAATATAGTGTGCACTTCAAATGGTAATAGGTTTTTTTTTCTGTGGTCATGTTTTTAAGTGGCTAAAATAAATTTTTTGGTGACCCCGTCCACAGCAGCACATCGCTCAGCTTCTGTGCCGGAGCTCCTGCTACTTGTGCGAAGTGTGCTGATCGGAATCTACTGCAGCTAATGCATACAAACACCGACTATAGATAAGTACCTCACACAACCCTACATTAAAAAAAACCCCAAAACTATCACTTAAATTCCTCGGCCTGCTTGCCCTGACGGCACGCCACCACCTAAACCTAACCGAACCCTAACCATAGCGTTGTCACATTATGAAACAGATGCTCACAATCGATGCCGTCCTGTTGCCAGGAGTGTCAGATCAGATTGTGATGTAGAGTGCATCAGTGAACACTGTATCTTGTCATTTCATTCAGAGAGACTTGCTGGAGACAAGATGGTTAATGTTTTACAGAGACATGTTCTTGTTAGAAAACCAAACTCTCAAAATCTCAGCGGGGATGCTGTTCCAAATGTTAACTCTCAGGATGAAATCTGGCTCATTTCCATTCCTGGTTACACCACAGAGCGCCAAATATTATGCAAATCTTCTAGTACAACATCCACAAGCTATTATAAGCCCTGTGTATCTCCTGTTGTGTCCAGCCGCATCTTCCTCCAATTCCATCGGCAGCTGAAGCTCATGTTTTGGGATTTTTTTTTACTTGTTAAGCTTTTTATTTTTCATTTCAAACTGTCCACGTTCATTTGCTCCAAGCTCATTTTTCTGTTCCTCATGGAGCCGTCTGCCATTGTTGTCATATTTGTTTACTGGTCATGCCATTTATGGCTTGAGACACAAGTTGTTTTTTGTTGTTGTTGTTGTTGTTGTTGTTGTTGTTTTGGTCATGCTCCAAACCGGCATTGACCTTTGTCAGGGGATAAATCTACTAAATCGCTCAGCCGGCCATAAAGAGCTTTTTAATTACCGCACACTGTCTCCTGGCATTTTAAACCCACGCTCTCTGTAGCCAACTCTCCCATGATCCTCCTACTCAGTCTCTCTCTCCCTCTTTTTCTCCTCAGCTGTGTCTCTGTTTTATCTCACTCACTTGAACTCTTCAGTTATCACTGCCATCTCTCAATCTCTCTTACTTGATTTTTCTCCACGTATTTCATCCATTCCCTTATTTTTTTATTCTTTCCTCTTCTTCCAGCTAAAACTCTTTTTCTGCTTCTTATCTCAGTTCATATAAATGTATATCTCTCCCTCTAACCTAGTGTGTGTGCATGTGTGTGTGTGTGTGTGTGTGTGTGTGTGTGTGTGTGTGTGTGTGTGTGTGTGCGTGCACACCATTGTTATTTCCATGAGATTTAATTATCAATCCTCTAGATGAGGGAGTTGGCACATGCAGCCAAATTATCAGACTTCATAAATTAACAGTGTAGAAAAATTGACAGACACAATAACATGCACACACACACACACACACACAGGCATCTGACACAATGAATACACACACACAGTGAATACACACACACAGTGAATTCACGGCAGCCTGAGACATGCTAAAACATACACACACACACACACACACACACACACACAGATGTGATCAGTGTGTCACAACAAGTCAGTCATAGGCTGACACACAACACACAAGGTTAATACACACTAATAAGTGCATCAAAGTGTGTCGCAAGACATAATGAAAGACATGCACTAGGTTATTGGAGGTGTGAGTGTGTCATAGAGAGTTGATAGATTATAGGTGGAGACATCAAATGCAAGTGCATACTATAATGTACTGCACTGTACTCCCTGTATTCCCAAACATGGCTGTTGTTTGATTAACTAGATTAATATGTTGTATGTTACATACAAATACAACACTCTAAGCACTGAGGTTGTACGGAGCATGGACAGTTTTTTGTGGTCTGAAATAAATGTGAGCCAGAATCAGAACAAAGAAGTGGCTGCTGGGATGAAAACGAAAGGTCATATATAATAGAAACTGCGCATATTCAAGAAGTACAGTGCACTAGTAGTGTTGCTCTCCTATACCACTGTTAAAAACTAGAATTACCGCCTTGCGATTGTCTGCTTCCACCACTCAGACTAGTTACAGGTTACAAGCCTGTTTATCCAGAGTCATGTATTGTCTTAATTCATGTGTTGTCTTAATTGCTGTCTTGGGTAATGGCTAAAAAATGTATTCCGAGGTCACCGTGACCATGACATTTGACCTTTGACCCCCAAAATCGAATTAGTTCATCCTCGAATCAAAGTGAATGTTTGTGCCAAATTGGAGGGGATTCTGGAGATATCGCATTCACAAGGCCAAAATCATGTTTTGTGAGGTCACCATGCCCTTGACTTTTGACCCCGAAAATGTAATCAGTTAATTCTTGCAGAAGTTCTGTCAAGGAATGGTTGAGGTATCATGTCCCCGAGAATGGGACGGACGGACGGACAACCTGAAAACAATATGCCTGAGGCTCTGGCTGTCGCCGGCGAGGAGGCAGAAAAAAGAATCACAACTGATGCAGCAGAAGTGTTTTTTAATCCATGCATTCTTCTTTCTTGTCAAAACGTGGGGACCTCACAAAACATGATTTTATCATATTTGATATGACTCTGGATAAACAGGGATGTAACCTGAAACTAGTCTGACGGCAGAGGCGGACAACTGTGAGGCGGTAATTCTAGTTGAAACTATTTTTATCTCACCATTGCTTCTCTACTGTAGCTGAACCCCCTTTTGCTGCGACTGCTGTGAAGACATGTCCTGGAAATGCATTCATCAGGCAGCCACCACCACACACCTGACCTGCAGGTGCATGTTCAAAAGCCAAAGGCAGGTGTTGCTCAGTGCTCACACAGCGACACCTTCTTCATGGATACACCTCCTGAATCACCATGGCAACACTAAAGCAGTTATTGTTTTTTTTGGGGGGGGGGTTAATTAAGTAGGCAGTTTTTGACATCAACTGGCATGTGTTAGAACTACATTTTCTAAGTAGCTTCAGTTAATCTTGCTAGATTTCTGTCTAGGTTAGTTTTGCTGTAGTTCAGCTTCTGCCAGTGTGAAGTCGTTGGTAGCTCGCAAAGCTGTGCTTTTAAAGTAGCTTCAAAGTGGCTGATTCACAGTGGGCATTCCTCACACAGACAACACAGGAGAGCCAACTCCTCAGGTCAGGACTCTGCAGTCCACCTTTTGACCAGAGAAGACCGGTGGGTTGAAAGAGTGAACAAAGCCATCTTCATCAAACTGGAACAATCTTCACTGAAGAGAGGGGGGTGGGTGGTCTACCACACCATTTACACTCCTCACACAGCTCAACACCCATTCACGCTATGACAGTCCCTGAAAACCTGCTCCCTCATAAGCTTTCCATTCACATGTTCTTCCAACCTTGCCAGTGCATCCATCATGCACCAGTGTATTTATATGTTTACAGCGCTCAGACTGATTGCATCACAGCTTTCCAAAGTCAATTGGGTTGC